>NC_084740.1:4197413-4272413 GCF_033978785.1 Entelurus aequoreus
TGAGCTTTACTCTGTATGGGGGAGGTGATACACCCCCACATTGTCCTGCATACCCACTCCTGCATACTTTGGCTTGGCAAGCCGATCGACCTGACTGGGATTGAACCCAGAACCCTTTGATTGGGAGCTAGCTGTTTAACCATTCAGCCATCCTTGGTCTTTTTGAGACTAGATTTCGGGCCCCAATGACATATTTAATTGAGAACCGGTCTCAGTAAACTATCATATAAAAGATGAACCACTCTGACTGGATTTTTCCTAGTCACCAAGTGACCTGACTGGGATTTGAACCCACAAACCTTTGATTGGGATCTAGCTGCTTTAACCACTGAGCTATCCTTGGTCTTCTAGGTACAAGATTTCGGGCCCCAATGACATATTTAATTGATAACCTGTCTCAGTAAACTATGTTATAAAAGGTTAACTCCTGACTGGATCTTTCCTAGTTACCGAGTGACCTGACTGGGATTTGAACACAGTCCCCTCTGATTGAAAGCCAGCCGCTTTAACCACTCAGCTGTCCTTGGTCTTCTATGTACAAGATTTCAGGCCCCAATGACATATTTAATTGAGAAGCTGTCTCAGTAAACTATCGTCTAAAAGGTTCACTCCTCCGACTGGATCTTTCGTAGTTACTGAGTGACCTGACTGGGTTTGAACCCAGAACCCTTTGATTGAGAGCTAGCTGCTTTAACCATTCAGCTATCCTTGGTCTTCTTGAGAGTAGATTTCGGGCCCCAATGACATATTTAATTGAGAACCTGTCTCAGTAAACTATGATATAAAAGTCTAAGTAGGATTTGAACCCAGTAACCCTTGGTTAACAGTTATTGGTGTTAGCCACTGAGCTACCTTGGGTCTTCTTAAGAGCAGATTTGGGGCCACAAAGACAAACTGTATTTAATGAACCTGTCTCTGTAAACTCGGATGGAGATGCCATAAAAGACTAAGTCTTCCAAGTGCAGCTTGTAAGTGACCTAGCAGTTCTACTGGGATTCCAAGCCAGCAGCACTTGTTGAAACATGAAGTCAATGCTAAAGTTAATAATGGATGGATGGATGGATGGGTGGATGGATGGATGGATAGTATTAACTGCAACATGTAAGTGTAAAAAAACCCAACAGCATTATGAGGTGGCGACTTGTCCAGGGTGTACCCCGCCTTCCACCTGAATGCAGCTGTGATAGGCTCCAGCACCCCCCGCGACACCCCAAAAAAAGGGACAAGCGGTATAAAATGGATGGATGGATAGTATTAACCGCAACATGTAAGTGTAAAAAAAACTACAACATTATGAGGTGGCGACTTGTCCAGGGTGTACCCCGCCTTCCACCTGAATGCAGCTGAGATAGGCTCCAGCACCACCCCAAAAAAGGGACAAGCGGTAGAAAATGGATTGATGGATGGATGGATAGTATTAACCGCAACATGTAAGTGTAAAAAAAGCCCAACAACATTATGAGGTGGCGACTTGTCCAGGGTGTACCCCGCCTTCCACCTGAATGCAGCTGAGATAGGCTCCAGCACCCCCCCGCTACCCCCTAAAAAAGGGACAAGCAGTAGAAAATGGATTGATGGATGGATGGATAGTATTAACCGCAACATGTAAGTGTAAAAAAAAAAAAACATTCGGAGGTGGTGACTTGTCCAGGGTGTACCCCGCCTTCCACCTGAATGCAGCTTTGATGGGCTCCAGCACCCCCCCACGACAACCCCCCAAAAAAGGGACAAGCGGTAGAAATGGATGGCTGGATAGTATTAACCGCAACATGTAAGTGTAAAAAAACCCAACAACATTATGAGGTGGCGACTTGTCCAGGGTGTACCCCGCCTTCCACCTGAATGCAGCTGAGATAGGCTCCAGCACCCCCCGCTACCCCCTAAAAAAGGGACAAGCGGTAGAAAATGGATGGAAGGATAGTATTAACCGCAACATGTAAGTGTAAAAAAACCCAACAACATTATGAGGTGGCGACTTGTCCAGGGTGTACCCCGCCTTCCACCTGAATGCAGCTGTGATAGGCTCCAGCACCCCCCGCGACACCCCAAAAAAAGGGACAAGCGGTATAAAATGGATGGATGGATAGTATTAACCGCAACATGTAAGTGTAAAAAAAACTACAACATTATGAGGTGGCGACTTGTCCAGGGTGTACCCCGCCTTCCACCTGAATGCAGCTGAGATAGGCTCCAGCACCACCCCAAAAAAGGGACAAGCGGTAGAAAATGGATTGATGGATGGATGGATAGTATTAACCGCAACATGTAAGTGTAAAAAAAGCCCAACAACATTATGAGGTGGCGACTTGTCCAGGGTGTACCCCGCCTTCCACCTGAATGCAGCTGAGATAGGCTCCAGCACCCCCCCGCTACCCCCTAAAAAAGGGACAAGCAGTAGAAAATGGATTGATGGATGGATGGATAGTATTAACCGCAACATGTAAGTGTAAAAAAAAAAAAACATTCGGAGGTGGTGACTTGTCCAGGGTGTACCCCGCCTTCCACCTGAATGCAGCTTTGATGGGCTCCAGCACCCCCCCACGACAACCCCCCAAAAAAGGGACAAGCGGTAGAAATGGATGGCTGGATAGTATTAACCGCAACATGTAAGTGTAAAAAAACCCAACAACATTATGAGGTGGCGACTTGTCCAGGGTGTACCCCGCCTTCCACCTGAATGCAGCTGAGATAGGCTCCAGCACCCCCCGCTACCCCCTAAAAAAGGGACAAGCGGTAGAAAATGGATGGAAGGATAGTATTAACCGCAACATGTAAGTGTAAAAAAACCCAACAACATTATGAGGTGGCGACTTGTCCAGGGTGTACCCCGCCTTCCACCTGAATGCAGCTGAGATAGGTTCCAGCACCCCCGCTACCCCCTAAAAAAGGGACAAGCGGTAGAAAATGGATTGATGGATGGATGGATAGTATTAACTGCAACATGTAAGTGTAAAAAAACAACAACATTACGAGATGGCGACTTGTCCAGGGTGTACCCCGCCTTCCTTGGAGGCGGCGAGTGTACCTAATGTTGTGGCCATCAGGTCATCGACGAGATGACGCAATCCAATCACAGCGGGGGGGCGTCACCTGCCGCCCGGCGTGTCTGCAGCGAGACGCGGGTCGCCGCCGGACGGAAACAGGCGTGAGTATTTACGGGGCGGTGGTCGCTACCTGCTCGGTGATGATGCCGCGTGTGTGCGGCGGAGGCTGCCTGGTCTCGGCGTGCCTTCTCTCGGCGTGCGACGCCCTACGGAGCTGCGGGGAGGTGCAGTGCGGCTCCGGCCAGCAGTGCTGCCCGCCGCTGGTGTCGGGGAACGGCAGCATCAGCGCGGCCGCGGTCCGCTGCTGCAAGCTCCCCATCCACGTCTTCTTCGACAACGTGGGCTGGTTCACCAGGAAGTTGTCCGGCATCCTCATCCTGCTGCTGCTCTTCGCCATGGGCTACTTCATCCAGCGCGTCGTCTGCCCGCGGCCGCGCCGGCACCGGCAGCAGCATCAGGACCGCGGCGAGGATCCGGGCTCCCTCTTCGGCGGGCGGACCTCCGCGTCGCAGGACTCCCTGCTGGAGCGGCGCTACCCGGAGTGCACCCCGGTGGACGTGGACGTGGACGTGGCCTCGCCCAGCCTGCCCGCCTACGACGAGGTGAAGTACCTGCCCACGTACGAGGAGAGCATGCGGGAGATGCACCGGGACCGCTCCGATGACAACTTGCTGGCCGAACATGAGTTGGGCAGCGCGGGCAGGGGGAGGGCTGAGCCGCCGGTGGTCGGAGACCAAAGACTGGACGTCGTAGAAAGGACGTCCAGGAACTGATGTTTAGCACACAGAGACAATTATCTTCTTTTTGGGTCATTTCAACAATCAGGGGGATTCTCTTCATGCTCTCAAGTGCAATTTGATGAGTGAATGTTGACGGGCGGCCGACCACGTGACAATCCAAATAATAGCATGTTTGTGTTGGGGTCAGCAAATTTTGTATTATTATGGGGACGGCGTGATGGGAGTGGGCTCCCGTGCCAGCAACCTGAGGGCAGGGGCGCCGCTAGGGATTTTGGGCGCCATGAAAAGAATCTTTACAGGGCCCCCTGTATTATAATTTCATCATCATTAGGGGCCTCTCTGGGCCCCCCTCCATCATGGGCCCCTAGAATCTGTCTCCTTTACCCCCCCTTTTCGGCGCCCCTGCCTGAGGGTTCCTGGTTCGATCCCCACCTTCTACCAACCTCGTCACGTCTGTTGGGTCCTTGGTCACCCTTGCTCCTGATCGTGCTTAGGGCCTTGCATGGCAACTCCCGCCCTCAGTGTGTGAATGTGTGTGTGAATGGGTGAATGTGGAAATAGTGTCAAAGCGCTTTGAGTACCTTGAAGGTAGAAAAGCGCTATACAAGTATAACCCATTTACCATTTATTTACCATTTTTCAACAAGTGGGACCAGAAAGTCCTTCACAATTCCCAAACAAGTCGTTTTCGGGTGTAATGGACTCTTCAACGCCTCCTAGTCCATATGTGAGGGCTGTTCATCCACGCAGGACCAAATGTACTCAATAAATTAGTCACTTTCAAGGCTATTTTGCATCAAACTTGGTCATCATTTTTTTGTTGAAAATGTTATTGATGTTTGTAGAGTTCCATGAGTGCACGGGTGTGTTTTGATGCTAAGATAAATGTTATATTTGATTACCGGCGTGGCGCGGGTTGGGAGGGTGGCCGTGCCAGCAACCTGAGGGTTCCTGGTTCGATCCCCACCTTCTACCAACCACGTCACGTCCGTTGTGTCCTTGAGCAAGACACTTCACGCTTGCTCCTGATCGTGGTTAGGGCCTTGCATGGCAGCTCCCGCCCTCAGTGTGTGAATGTGGAAATAGTGTCAAAGCACTTTGAGTACCTTGAAGGTAGAAAAGTGCTGTACAAGTATAACCCATTTACCATTTATTTACCATTTATCAACAACCTCAACAAGTGGGACCAGAAAGTCCTTCACATTTTTACAAACAAGTCGTTTTCGGGTGTAATGGACTCTTCTCCACCTCCTAGTCCATATCTGAGGGCTGTTCATCCGCGCAGGACCAAATGTACTCAATAAATCAGTCACTTTCAAGGCTATTTTGTATCAGAATCAGAATCAGAAATACTTTATTAATCCCTGAGGGGAAATTACAATTTTCAGCACAATCCCATTCAAGATCAGACAAACATTACAAAGAGACAGAACAGGATCAAACATTACAGGGAGACAGAACAGGATCAAACATTACAGGGAGCCAGAACAAGATCAAACATTACAAGGAGACAGAACAGGATCAAACATTACAGGGAGACAGAACAGGATCAAACATTACAGGGAGACAGAACAGGACAAACATTACAGGGAGACAGAACAGGATCGCTATGACGGGTCTGACAACTTCCGGTGCCCCTTATAAAAAAGGTGAGAAACAGGTAAACAATGGGGGGGGGGGGGGGGGGGAAACAACAAAAAGATTGATCTAAGCCTGACTGAGGCCAAGGGGACAAAAAAACAACTCATTGCCATAGCACACATAAGCATGTGTGTAAGAAGGAAACATCAAAGAACATAAAGGACATTAAAGACATTAGAAGAGCAGAGCTGAAGCTACCAGACACTTCTACATTCAGCTATGCATAAAAAGTAAAAGAAACATATACACTGTGGTGGCCTCTGTGGTGTTCCATGTCATCCTCTGCTGGGGTGGGGGGAGCAGACCCAACAAAGCAACCAAGAGAGCCGACTCCACCCTCGGCCGCCCACCAACTCTCGGCCAGTGTCCAGTCCGCAAGGTTGTTTTTTGGAAAATGTTATGGATGTTTGTAGAGTTCCATGAGTGCACGTGTGTGTAAGTCAGCACCTGAGGAGGTGAAACTGCTCACAACTTACAAGACCTTCACAATAAAAGAGGAACATGTGTCTCATCAGCACCTGAGGAGGTGAAACTGCTCACAACTTACAAGACCTTCACAATAAAAGAGGAACATGTGTCTCATCAGCACCTGAGGAGGTGAAACTGCTCACAACTTACAAGACCTTCACAATAAAAGAGGAACATGTGTCTCATCAGCACCTGAGGAGGTGAAACTGCTCACAACTTACAAGACCTTCACAATAAAAGAGGAACATGTGTCTCATCAGCACCTGAGGAGGTGAAACTGCTCACAACTTACAAGACCTTCACAATAAAAGAGGAACATGTGTCTCATCAGCACCTGAGGAGGTGAAACTGCTCACAACTTACAAGACCTTCACAATAAAAGAGGAACATGTGTCTCATCAGCACCTGAGGAGGTGAAACTGCTCACAACTTACAAGACCTTCACAATAAAAGAGGAACATGTGTCTCATCAGCACCTGAGGAGGTGAAACTGCTCACAACTTACAAGACCTTCACAATAAAAGAGGAACATGTGTCTCATCAGCACCTGAGGAGGTGAAACTGCTCACAACTTACAAGACCTTCACAATAAAAGAGGAACATGTGTCTCATCAGCACCTGAGGAGGTGAAACTGCTCACAACTTACAAGACCTTCACAATAAAAGATGAGCCTGTTTTGACGCTGAGATAAATGTTATATTTTATGTTTCATCATATCATATATGTAGTGTGTGCTTTTTTCCTTTTTCTCTCTCTTTCTTTTAAATTGTAATTTTACTGCACGTGGTCTAGTGGTTAGAGTGTCCGCCCTGAGATGGGTAGGTCGTGAGTTCAAACCCGGCCGAGTCATACCAAAGACTATAAAAATGGGAGCCATTACCTCCCTGCTTGGCACTCAGCATCAAGGCTTGGAATTGGGGGTTAAATAACACAAAAATGATTCCCGGGCATCTAGTCTTAGACTGTGATTGGTCAGATCTAGTCTTAGACTTAGATTTGTCACATCTAGTCTTAAACTGGTCAGATCTAGTCTTAGACTTAGATAGTTTTTTTGATTGAGACTTGTATTAGTAGATTGCACAGTACAGTACATATTCCGTACAATTGACCACTAAATGGTAACACCCCAATAAGTTTAACTTGTTTAAGTCGGGGTCCACGTTAATCAATTCATGGTCACATCTAGTCTTAGACTTAGATTGTACACATCTAGTCTTAGACTTAGATTGTACACATCTAGTCTTAGTCTCAGACTGGTCACATCTAGTCTTAGACTGGTCAGATCTAGTCTTAGACTGTGATTGGTCAGATCTAGTCTTAGACTGTGATTGGTCACATCTAGTTCATGACTAAGACTGGTCAGATCTAGTCTTAGACTAAGACTGGTCAGATCTAATCTTAGTCTTAGATTGGTCACATCTAGACTTAGACTTAGATTGGTCAGATCTAGTCTTAAACGTAGATTGTTTTTTTTGATTGATTGATTGAGACTTGTATTAGTAGATTGCACAGTACAGTACATATTCCGTACAATTGACCACTAAATGGTAACACCCCAATAAGTTTAACTTGTTTAAGTCGGGGTCCACGTCTAGATGGTCACATCTAGTCTTAGTCTCAGACTGGTCACATCTAGTCTTAGACTTAGATTGGTCAGATCTAGTCTTAGACTAAGACTGGTCAGATATAGTCTTAGACTAAGACTGGTCAGATTTAGTCTTAGATTTAGATTGTACACATCTAGTCTTAGTCTCAGACTGGTCACATCTAGTCTTAGACTTAGATTGGTCAGATCTAGTCTTAGACTAAGACTGGTCAGATTTAGTCTTAGCTTTAGATTGTACACATCTAGTCTTAGTCTCAGACTGATCACATCTAGTCTTAGACTGGTCAGATCTAGTCTTAGACTGTGATTGGTCACATCTAGTCTTAGACTAAGACTGGTCAGATCTAGTCTTGGACTTAGATTGGTCACATGTAGTCTTAGACTAAGACTGGTCAGATTTAATCTTAGTCTTAGATTGGTCACATCTAGACTTAGATTGGTCGGATCTTGGTCTTAAACTTAGATTGTTTTTTTGATTGAAACTTGTATTAGTAGATTGCACAGTACAGTACATATTCCGTACAATTGACCACTAAATGGTAACACCCCAATAAGTTTTTCAACTTGTTTAAAGTCGGGGTCCACGTTAATCAATTCATGGTCACATCTAGTCTTAGTCTCAGACTGGTCACATCTAGTCTTAGACTTAGATTGGTCAGATCTAGTCTTTGACAAAGACTGGTCAGATCTAGTCTTAGACTAAGGCTGGTCAGATCTAGTCTTAGACTTAGATTTGTCACATCTAGTCTTAAACTGGTCAGATCTAGTTTTAGACTTACATTGGTCAGATCTAGTCTTAGACTTAAGATAGTTTTTTTGATTGATTGAAACTTGTATTAGTAGATTGCACAGTACAGTACATATTCCGTACAATTGACCACTAAATGGTAACACCCCAATAAGTTTTTCAACTTGTTTAAGTCGGGGTCCACTTAATCAATTCATGGTCACATCTAGTCTTAGACTAAGACTGGTCAGATCTAATCTTAGTTTTAGATTGGTCACATCTAGACTTAGACTGGTCAGATCTAGTCTTAACGTGGACCCCGACTTAAAGAAGTTGAAAAACTTATTGGGGTGTTACCATTTAGTGGTCAATTGTACAGAATATGTACTGTACTGTGCAATCTACTAATACAAGTCTCAATCAATCAATCAATCAATAGTTAGATCTGAACTTGTTGAAAACATTTGACGCAGTGAGAGTGAGAGAACATTTTTTGTTTTATTCCATTTAAATTGTCATTTTGGGACCTAATTGCTAACTTTCACTTTCCTTCGAGGCTCTCCAACGACTTCTTTAGAACTAGTCATTAATAAGTCCTGCAGTGGATGTTCTATAAACTCAGAACATCTCGTACGCCGTTCATAAAAAGTGAAACAAAGCACACCAAAAAGTGCGTTTGACAACAAGGGAGCAGGTTTCAGTGCGACATAAAGAGAGTGATTACATGTAACCCAACACTGGCCCACCATGACGGGTGACTTTCTTTACCAGAGAGAAAGCTGTGGGTGGATGGAGTTAGCACTTAGAGGCATTCAATACATGCTTAAAACCCACTTAGGGCCTGATGAGCGGGGGAGGGCGCGTGACCCCCAGAAGTGGTCATTTTATGACTGCACACACACACACACACACACACACACACACACACACACACACACACACACACACACACACACACACACACACACACACACACACACACACACACACACACACACATTCAGTGCCGCTCTAAGCTAAATTGGGCCTTTAGCAAAATTTGATTTGGAGGCCACGACAGATTTTTTTTCACTTTTTTCTTAAAGGCCTACTGAAAGCCACTACTAGCGACCACGCAGTCTGATAGTTTATATATCAATGATGAAATCTTAACATTGCAACACATGCCAATACGGCCGGGTTAACTTATAAAGTGACATTTTAAATTTCCCGGGAAATATCCGGCTGAAACATCGCGGTATGATGACGTATGCGCGTGACGAAGTCCGAGTAACGGAAGTTATGGTACCCCGTAGAATCCTATACAAAAAGCTCTGTTTTCATTTCATAATTCCACAGTATTCTGGACATCTTTTGCAATTTTTTTAATGAACAATGAAGGCTGCAAAGAAGACAGTTGTAGGTGGGATCAGTGTATTAGCAGCGGACTACAGCAACACAACCAGGAGGACTTTGTTGGAGCGCTAGCCGCGCTAGCCGCGCTAGCCGCGCTAGCCGCGCTAGCCGCGCTAGCCGCCGACTTCACCTTGACTTCCTACGTCTCCAGGCCGCCAAACACATCGGGTGAAGTCCTTCGTCCTTCTGCCGATCGCTGGAACGCAGGTGAGCACGGGTGTTGATGAGCAAATGAGGGCTGGCTGGCATAGGTGGAGAGCTAATGTTTTTAGCATAGCTCTGTGCAGTCCGGTTGCTAAGTTAGCTTCAATGGCGTCGTTAGCACAGCATTGTTAACCTTCGCCAGCCTGGAAAGCATTAACCGTGTATTTACATGTCCATGGTTTAATAGTATTGTTGATCTTCTGTCTATCCTTCCAGTCAGGGGTTTATTTCTTTTGTTTCTATCTGCGTTTAAGCACGATGCTATCACGTTAGCTCCGAAGCTAAAGTGCTTCGCTGATGTATTGTCGTGGAGATAAAAGTCACTGTGAATGTCCATTTCGCGTTCTCGACTCTCATTTTCAAGAGGATATAGTATCCCAGGTGGTTTAAAATACAAATCCGTGATCCACAATAGAAAAAGGAGAGTGTGGAATCCAATGAGCCAGCTTGTACCTAAGTTACGGTCAGAGCGAAAAAAGATATGTCCTGCACTGCATTCTAGTCTTTCACTCTAACGTTCCTCATCCACAAATCTTTCATCCTGGCTCAAATTAATGGGGTAATTGTCGCTTTCTCGGTCCGAATCGCTCTCGCTGCTGGTGTAAACAATGGGGAAATGTGAGGAGCCTTTCAACCTGTGACGTCACGCTACTTCCGGTACAGGCAAGGCTTTTTTTTATCAGCAACCAAAAGTTGCGAACTTTATCGTCGATGTTCTCTACTAAATCCTTTCAGCAAAAATATGGCAATATCGCGAAATGATCAAGTATGACACATAGAATGGATCTGATATCCCCATTTGAATAAAAAAAAATTCATTTCAGTAGGCCTTTAACAAAGAAGTACATGTCAAAGTCCTCCTGGTTGTGTTGCTGCAGCCAGCCGCTAATACACCGATCCCACCTACAGCTTTCTTCTTTGCAGTCTCCATTGTTCATTAAACAAATTGCAAAAGATTCACCAACACAGATGTCCAGAATACTGTGGAAATTTTCGATTAAAACAGAGCTGTTTGTATTGGGACACAATGGTGTGCCAATACTTCCGTTCACTCCGTGACGTCACGCGCATACGTCATCATACATAGACGTTTTCAGCCGGAAATTTAGCGGGAAATTTAAAATGTCACTTTATAAGTTAACCCGGCCGTATTGGCATGTGTTGCAATGTTAAGATTTCATCATTGATATATAAACTATCAGACTGCGTGGTCGGTAGTAGTGGCTTTCAGTAGGCCTTTAAGCTTTAAGAAAACCTTGAAAGGTGAAATAATTGAAAATGATAAAATATAGTAATTACTTTCATCCCATTGATTTTTTTGAACGTTGATGTTCCAGGTCAGGGGTCACCAACGTGGTGCCCGCGGGCACCAGGTAGCCCGTAAGGACCAGATGAGTAGCCCGCTGGCCTGTTCTAAAAATAGCTCAAATAGCAGCACTTACCAGTGAGCTGCCTCTATTTTTTAAATGTTATTTATTTACTAGCAAGCTGGTCTCGCTTTGCTCGACATTTTTAATTCTAAGAGAGACAAAACTCAAATAGAATTTGAAAATCCAAGAAAATATTTTAAAGACTTGGTCTTCACTTGTTTCAATAAATTCATTATTTTTTTTACTTTGCTTCTTATAACTTTCAGAAAGACAATTTTAGAGAAAAAATACAACCTTAAAAATGATTTTAGGATTTTTAAACACATATACCTTTTTACCTTTTAAATTCCTTCCTCTTCTTTCCTGACAATTTAAATCAATGTTCAAGTATTTTTTTAAATTTATTGTAAAGAATAATAAATACATTTTAATTTAATTCTTCATTTTAGCTTCTGTTTTTTCGACGAAGAATATTTGTGAAATATTTCTTCAAACTTATTATGATTAAAATTCAAAAAAATGATTCTGGCAAATCTAGAAAATCTGTAGAATCAAATTTAAATCTTATTTCAAAGTCTTTTGAATTTCTTTTAAAAATGTTGTTCTGGAAAATCTAGAAGAAATAATGATTTGTCTTTGTTAGAAATATAGCTTGGTCTAATTTGTTATATATTTTAACAAAGTGTAGATTGGATTTTAACCTATTTAAAACATGTCATCAAAATTCTAAAATTAATCTTAATCAGGAAAAATTACTAATGATGTTCCATAAATTCTTTTTTTAATTTTTTCAAAAAGATTCGAATTAGCTAGTTTTTCTCTTCTTTTTTTCGGTTGAATTTTGAATTTTAAAGAGTCGAAATTGAAGATAAACTATGTTTCAAAATGTTGTGTTTTCTCCTCTTTTAAACCGTTCAATTAAGTGTAAATATCATTAATTATTAATAATAACATAGAGTTAAAGGTAAATTGAGCAAATTGGCTATTTCTGGCAATTTATGTAAGTGTGTATCAAGTGTGTATCAATTAATCACTACCCAAGAAGTAGCTCTTGCTTTCAAAAAGGTTGGTGACCCCTGTTCCAGGTAATCTAATTTTCAGTGAAGGTATCGGTGTCACGGCGGAGGGGGGGTCGCAGCTTACTGCGGGGTTCGTTCCCCCGGGATGCAGACGGACAACTCCGGACAAGGCGTGCAGGTAGGAACACGACTTATTGTCGAAATCAAACAAGTACCAAAAACGGAAAACAAGTCAGGGGAAAAACGTGTCGATCGCACTGGACGCTAAGGCTAACACTTAGCATAGACTAGGAGACAAGGAACACTTGTGTAACTGTGGCATGAAGCAAACAATGAAGCCAGCCCGACTGACTGACAAAGGCAGGCTTAAATAATGCCTCTGATTAGTGATCGGGGAACAGGTGAGCGTCCCGAACACCAATCAGAGGCAGGTGAAAATAATAAGCAACCATGGTAACTAAAACAAACTCAAAACAGGAACTGAGGGAGTCCAAAACTAACCAAAAATACCAAAAACATGATCCGGGCCACGGATCGGGACAATAGGATAGGCAAATATAAGCTTTGGCTTCAGCCTATTCCTTTTTTAGTCATTTTTGTGTGTAAATGTGTATGATTGTTAAATATGTATAATCTGTACTGGTAAACTGCTCACACCAAATGGTTGATTATATGACCGAAATAAACTTATTTCCTTCATTCAAAACAAAAGCAGTTTTCTTCCAAGTCATATAGAAATGAATGACATTTAATGGAGGAATGTAGTTCTTCACAGAACTGGCACACATACTTCATTAACAAAAAGTATTGCTTGTGAATTGAGAATGGATTCTAAATGGAACCGTGCCAGGCCCAAAGATTCACAGCCCGGGGGCCGTACTTATCAAGCTTCTTAGAGTGCCAAGTCCTGAGAATTTGCGAAATTTAGTCCTACTCTCAAACTTAAGAATAAAAGCTTTTTATCAACGTTCTTAAGTCTAAGAATCACTCCTACTCTCCACGATATTTAAGAGACCTTCAGAGGTGTCTTAAGTGGTTAGGAGTTGCCAGCAGGGGGTGGCACTGAGGCGAGAGAGACGTGCGCCAACGTTCAGGGAACGGAACAATGTTTTGTTTTTTTGATGACGAGCAGCTGATCAAACGGTATCGTTTAGACAGAGCGGATATTATTTTTGTCACAGATTTAATACTTTTCGATTCCTTGTTGATTTCTGCATGTGTCTGCAGTGGGCTAGTATATATAGAGCCACCCACACCAGTTTCAAATTAGTTGCCTAATTAATGAATTGGAAAGAAAATGTTATGAGAGTAGCGTATGTGTGTGGCCGTGAGGTGAGTGACGTCAGTGAGTGTGTGGGCGAGAGAAGAGAGGGAGCGGTAGCGTGAGTGCCGGCGGGGACTAGTTTGTTTTGTATTATTTTGTAGTTTATTGTCAAAATATACACTCCCATTGTCCACTTAAATATTTCCAAGATATTTCTTTATTCTTAGACAACGGATTCCCTTCCGTGATTGGTCATTTCTATGGACACAGAAATGACGTCACCTAAAATTGCGTTTACGGCACATAGTAATGTCGTAATTCAGCTCTGAGTGTGACACTTAAGATTCAGTCCTACACTTCGCTGAAAGTGTGAGTAAGACGCTTGAGAACTAACTTTTAAGTGCAGTTTTCAGCGAATAATTTATTTACTCTTAAGTCAACTCTTAGCAGACTTCTTAGGAGTAATTCTGAGAAGCTTGATAAGTACGGCCCCTGATGTTTTGTACTAAAAACTAATTTATGGGAAATAAATCGTCATCAGTGATAATTTCTTAAGTGCAAAAAAAACATTGAAACATAAATGTAAATACAGTCTTAAATCAACTTTGACCAGTATTGGAATCCAGGACCGCCGCCTTACAAGACCAGCACTAATGCTGCGGGTCATTATATTATATTCCTGTCATCGACCACGCGGAAAGCAGCCGAGAATACATTTCCAGTAAAAGTTCAGAAGAAGTGCCCTGTCATTCATTATTGACATTTTACATACACTTATCCACGCGGAAACACACACTGCAAAAAGTGAAATGTAAGATGAAATATGTCAAATAAGGGTGATATTTGCTTATTTTCTGTCTGATAAGATCATTCTTCTCACTAAGCAGATTTGATGTTAGAGTGTTTTACTTGTTTTAAGTGTTTTGGTCCTAAATGATCTCAGTAAGATATTACAGCTTGTTGCTGAGATGTGATGACCTATATTGAGTAAAACATGCTTGAAACTAGAATATCAACTGATGCACTGCAAAAAGTCAGTGTTCAAAAACAAGAAAAAAAACGATACAAAAATGAGGGGTATTTTATTTGAACTAAGCAAAATTATCTGCCGATAGAACAAGAAAATTTGGCCTGTCAAGACTTTCCAAAACAAGTCAAATTAGCTAACCTCAATGTAAATAATGATTGTAAATAATTAGGGATGTCCGATAATGGCTTTTTGCCGATATCCGATATGCCGATATTGTCCAACTCTTTAATTACCGATACCGATATCAACCGATATATGCAGTCGTGGAATTAACACATTATTATGCCTAATTTGGACAACCAGGTATGGTGAAGATAAGGTACTTTTGAAAAAAAATGAATAAAATAAAATAAGATAAATAAATTAAAAACATTTTCTTGAATAAAAAAGAAAGTAAAACAATATAAAAACAGTTACATAGAAACTAGTAATGAATGAAAATGAGTAAAATGAAGTGTTGCAGGTTAGTACTATTAGTGGAGCAGCAGCACGCACAATCATGTGTGCTTACGGACTGTATTCCTTGCAGACTGTATTGATATATATTGATATATAATGTAGGAAGCAGAATATTAATAACAGAAAGAAACAACACTTTTGCGTAAATGGGGGAGGGAGGTTTTTTGGCTTAGTGCACTAATTGTAAGTGTATCTTGTGTTTTTTATGTGGATTTAATACAAAAATAAATTAAAAAAAACAACAACAAAAAAACGATACTGATATTAAAAAAAAACGATACCGATAATTTCCGTTATTACATTTTAACGCATTTATCGGCCGATAATATCGGCAGACCGATATTATCGGACATCTCTATAAATAATGTAAATAATTCAATGTATAAACTCTGATGATTAACTTGTGTGATGACTGTATTATGCTGATAGTATATATCTGTACCATGAAATGATTAACGTGGACTTAAACACGTTGAAAAACTTATCGTCACGGTTTGGTTGCAGCTTACTGCGAGGTTCGTTCTCCCGGGATGCAAACGGACGACTCCGGGCAGGACTTGCGGGTAGGAACATGTTTTAATTATCCAAAACTCAAAGAGGTACAAACAAAAAGGAACGCAACGCGCTGATCGCACTTGGAGCTAAAACACAAAAACTTAGCGCAGGAAACAGAAGCTAACAGTTAGCATGGACTATGGACAAGCAATACTCAAGAGAACTGTGGCATGAAACTAACAAGACTTACGTGGCGAGGCATGAGGCAAACAATGACGCCAGGACGACTGACTGGCAAAGGCAAGCTTCAATAATGCCTCTGATTAGTGCTCGCGAAGCAGGTGAGCAGGCAAACACTAATCAGAGCCAGGTGGAAATAATAAGGAACCGTGATAACAAACAAGGGTGCACAAAAACAGGAACTAAGGGAGTCCAAAACTAACAGAACATTACAACAACATGATCCGGACCACGGATCATGACTTATTGGGGTGTTACTGTAACCCATATGGAAATATAGTGTCACTAATATATTCTCCTATTATTCATTTCTAATCTATGGTGTGCCAAAGTCACTTTGGTCACTTAAAAAATGTTAAACTTGATGTGTCAAAGTCATGTGGTCACTACAGGGTTAAATTAATGATACATGCACGCAGCACGTTATTCACATGTTGGCCAGTAGAGGTCGCATGCACCTTTCTCATTCCAGACATTCCTTCACTGAACGTCAAAGAGTGAAGGCACGAGTCATATCGTTGTGTTACAAAGACAAGGTTTATAAGTTAAAATACTTGTCACTCCTCAAACCGAGTGTTGGAAAAGCAGCATAAGATAGCCTGGTTCCAGTGGGAGCTGGATTGCTGTGTTTTGTGCTGCTGAGAACTTCAGTAAGTGTTACTTTGTGAGTGAGGCCTACTAGCAAGCCTGTTAGCCTAGCCATCCTGTTAGCGCTAAAGAGAGGAGTTTGATAACAAGACACAGAGTTAAAATGTACAAAACCAATTGGAGTAATATGATGTCTTGAGAGAATGCCCTGTGACATGTTAGCATGTTGCAGTTGGATAACTTTATTGTATTTTCGTTTTGTGTAAAAGAGAGGTTTATTTAATGTTACTGTGTTCAGCCTTAGCAGTGAGCAGAGGAGCTGCATTCATTTCAATGCTGCTAAAAGCACCCTCGTCATTCTGCTTAAAGGGGAACTGTTGATACATTTCATTTATTAAATTGATACAGTTAAAATGATAACCATTATAATACATGATGACCAAAATGTGATTTCAGTTAAATAATCATTTATTTTATTTTGTGATGGTTTAAAAAGTGATAATTCACAGTTCATAATTTAAAGATAAAAGGGTAAAAATCCTTAAATGGATGTAACTCATTTCATTCATTGAAGTCATAAGTAAGAGGTGAAGCTACTATAGTTTTCATGATTTGATGCTGCTGTTAAAGTCTTACAGACTTATATGGAGTACAGTGTGAACCGACCAGTATTCATATATCCATAACTAAATGGTTAAAATGAGTAACTGTGTTTATTGATTTATAATTGAAGTTAATATGGTACCATATGGAAGAGAACTAAGAGTAAAAAGAGTATTCTAACTGATTACATTCTGTACTGCTATGTGCAGATTGGTTTTTGTATGATCCTGAAGTCTGGTTCCAAACTGGACTTGAGTTATGATGGCGAGCCAGTCCCAGTGAGTGAGAGTCTGCGGAGAGGGAGCGTGTGGATGTGGTGTGGCCAGCTGCATCGGTCTCCACACTCTGCAGCGACCTATAACTGAACTGATCCACCATCAGAGTCGCAAGTATCGAACCGAATCAGTATGGAATAACGGATTACAATAGAACTAAGGATTCCCAACCAAGGAATATAGACAGTGTTCAATTCATTACTACCCGGGTAGAATTTACTTTTTCAAAGGACAATTTAAAAAGGACATTTCTTCTATTTTGCTACTTTTGAATTTTTGCAACAGAGCTCTATTTTTATTTATTTTTGGGGGGTATTTACAATTTAAAAAGCACACTGTTCATGTGTTATTGTTTATTATTGTGCAATAAATTTGCCAGCAGTTGTTCTGTGGTCCACTAAGTACGTAACGTCTCATTGCGAGTCTCTCAATTATACAGCCAAGAACCTAGTAATCTTAATTGTTGTACTAACCTGCTATCCTACAGTAGGGGTGCTACACACTTGGCGAGCCAGCCAGGAGCGCTGTGATTCCGAATTCATACTGTGCGTACAATACAGAACAGCTCTGGCAACGTTTATTCACAAATTTTGTAATACCTCTGACTTTACACTTGAAATATGGATGTCATTAAGTCTGAAAACATTAAGGTACCCAGTTCAGTACTGGTCAGTGGCATGTCTGGTACTGAAGTAGATGAGGAGGTATTTGACTTTTTGAATCAATATGGGTCCATTGAAAGAGTGGTTAAAATTGACAGTTCCGATGCTAAATTCCCAAATTCTGCTATTGTTGAGTTTAAATCTGGGGAAGGTGTTAGTGTTCTTGCACGTGATTTACCATATAACAGACCTTCTTCAGATGACAAAATTACACACTATGTGCAACTTTTATCTAGTGTTTATGCTGCTAATGCAGGTTCGAACATAACCAAATTCTACCTGTGTGAGCTTGAAAGCATTGCAAAATTGAGTGGCACAGACTTTGAGAAAATCCTGCGAGAGGAGTTGGCCAGAATTCAAGAAAGCAGGCCAGCTCAACGAGATGAGGATGTTGAGCACCAAACCCCCTTGTCTACTTCTCACAAGAGTGGAGTTGAACCAGCATCAGTCCAAACCCCAACTCAGTCCACTCTAAATATGAATGCGGTCCCACTTAGACAAACCCTGCCTAGTGGTGCCAGATCACCCTTTCAGCTACCACTTGACCAAATTAACACACCTGAGGTGCAGAGAATGGTCGTGGAGCATATTGTAAAGAGCAGTGACATGTCGTCAACACACCATGCCAGGTTGAGGCCTTTCTCTGGGAAAACTCCCTGCCCCAGCCTGGAAGTCGATTATGACACTTGGCGTAGTAATGTCGAGTTCTACTTCAGCGATTCCACAATCCCTGACAAGCAAGTGGTCAGAAGGATTGTAGAAAGTCTCCTTCCTCCAGCTGTAAATGTTGTAAAGCATCTTGGGCCCCAGTCGAGCCCACGTGACTATTTGCATGCTCTTGACTCAGCCTACGGTACTGTGGATGATGCTGATGAGCTCTTTGCAGCATTCCTTACCACCGACGCAGAGCCGGGTGAAAAGGCTTCTGCTTATTTACATCGTCTACAGTCAATACTGAGCAAAGTAGTCAAGAGGAATGGCATTCCTGCCAGCGACGCAGACCGGCAACTGCTGAAACAGTTCTGCAGGGGATGTTTCAACAATAGTTTAATCACACATCTTCAGCTGTCCCAACTGCAGAAGGATGCCCCACCCTCATTCTCCGAGTTGTTGCTCTTAGTGAGGACGGAGGAAGACAAGCAGGCTGCCAGATCTCGTCGTATGAAGCAACATGTTGGATTTCACAAAGCTAAAGTGCTGTCTAATAATGTGAACGTGTACAAATCTGATACAGATGAGAGGGACGTAGCAGCCGTTGCTGTAAAGTACAACCATAATGAGAGTACAAAGAAAATACAAAAACAACTTGCACAACTTCAAGCCCAGTTGGCAAACCTGAAAGTGTCCATGGATGAATCTTCCACAAAGGCTACCTCCAAGGGAGCTAAGCAAAGAGAAACAAAAGCTGTGGGACGAACAAAGCAAACAGGATTTATAAATCATGTTCCTGTTGAGGAGCAAACAGGAACAAAGACTAACACAAGCTCCAAACAAAATGTTTCAAGTTATTCTCACAGAACCAAGCACCAATCTAAAATACCAAAAGGTTTAATTGGCAACAAATGCATCAGTAATGTGACTGTGTCAGGTGTAAATTGTAACTGCCTTCTTGACACAGGGTCTCAGGTGACCACAATTTCAAACTCATTCTACACAGAGCACTTGTCAGAACAGCCTATCCAGCCATTCAATCTTCTTGATGTGGAAGGTGCTAATGGTCAGTCTGTCCCATATTTGGGCTATGTAGAAGTCAGTATTAGGTTGCCAAAAGAGTTTATTGATACTGCACCCGAAGTGAACACTCTAGCATTAGTTGTCCCTGATCAACGCTCCAACAGTGACCTTCCTGTTCTAATAGGGACCAACTTACTTGATGTATTATATGATGAAGAGTGCCAATACAACACTCAAAAGACCACTTCAACTGTTCATGGCTACAAACAAATCCTCAGTGCACTTGAATTTAGACAAAAGCTAAAGAGCACTGGGCAAATAGGTCTAATGACACTCAAAGCGAAACCGCAGAAAGTTATTCCTGCACATGATAAAGTCCTTGTGGAAGGCCAGGTCAATGTCAATCTTGCAAATACGGAGAAATTGGCAGTTCTGGAACAGCCAAGAAAGTCTGTCTTACCTGGTGGCATTTTCGTTGACTGTTGCCTCGTCACTTTGCCCCAGCAGCCTCAGCACAAGTTGGCTGTTTGGCTGAGAAACGAGACAGACCATGACATAACACTACCCACAAACTGTATTGTCGCAGAACTGCATGTTCCTGATAAGATTGTTGAAAAAAGTCCATTACCTGACAAGAATGCAGCTACTGTGAACTGTTGTAGTGCAACATTTTCTCCAAATCAGTCCACAAACAACACCCTGACATTTGACTTCGGCAATTCTCCTCTACCAGAGGAATGGAAAACCAGAGTCACAGAGAAACTCAATGGTTACTCTGATGTGTTCGCACATCATGACCTTGATTTTGGTCATGCCACCAAAGTCAAGCATCGTATCAAGCTCAAGGACGAGACTCCTTTTAAACAGCGTTCAAGACCCATACATCCCAATGACTATGAGGCTGTGAGGAAACACCTTAAAACACTGCTAGAAGCTGGTGTGATACAGGAGTCCGAGTCACCCTACTCGTCACCCATAGTCGTTGTAAAGAAAAAGAACGGTGATGTCCGACTTTGTGTCGATTACCGTAAGTTGAATACGCAAACCATAAAGGATGCTTATGCACTACCAAACCTCGAAGAAGCATTCTCCGCCCTCACCGGGTCACAGTGGTTTTCCGTAATGGACCTCAAGTCCGGATATTACCAAATTGGTATGGAAGAGAGTGACAAAGCCAAGACTGCTTTTGTCTGTCCCCTGGGGTTTTGGGAGTTCAACCGTATGCCCCAGGGGATAACCAATGCGCCGAGTACATTTCAGCGCCTAATGGAGAAATGCATGGGTGACATTAACCTGAAAGAGGTGCTTGTGTTTCTTGATGATCTCATTGTGTTCTCTGCCTCCCTGGAGGAACATGAGGCCAGGCTTCTGCACGTCCTTCAACGGCTAAGAGAATATGGTCTCAAGCTTTCTCCCGAGAAGTGCAGATTCTTCCAAACGTCTGTACGTTATCTTGGACACATCGTCTCAAGAGATGGTGTCGAGACTGATCCCGAGAAAGTCATTGCACTGAAAACGTGGCCAAGGCCACAGACCCTAAAAGAATTGAAGTCCTTTTTAGGCTTCGCCGGCTATTATCGCCGCTTTGTCAAGGACTATTCTAAAATAGTGAAGCCCCTAAACAGTCTCACTTCTGGCTATCCACCTCTCAGAAAAGGCCAGAAGATGACGACATGTAAAGGGAAATATTTCAATCCAAAAGAGCCGTTCGCAGAACGATGGACACCTGCTTGTCAGGACGCTTTTGAATGCATCATAGAGAAGCTCACATCTTCTCCCATCCTGGGGTTCGCAGATGCAAAGCTCCCCTATACACTGCATACGGATGCTAGTACTACTGGTTTAGGAGCTGCTTTATACCAAGAGCAGGACGGCCAATCAAGGGTCATCGCCTATGCCAGTAGGGGCCTTTCATCTAGTGAGGCCAGATATCCAGCACACAAGCTGGAGTTTCTAGCTTTAAAATGGGCAATCCTAGAGAAGTTCCAGGACTATCTCTATGGTAACAACTTCACTGTGGTAACGGATAACAATCCGTTAACTTACATACTCACCTCAGCTAAGCTAGATTCTGCCAGTTATCGCTGGCTAGCAGCCCTTTCTACGTTCAATTTCAACATCAAGTACAGGGCTGGAAAGAGCAATCAAGATGCCGATGGTCTCTCCAGGCGACCGCATGGAATGCTGGTTGAGGATGACGCTTCACTGGAAGAAAGAGAGAGAATAAAGCGGTTCACCTCACATCATCTATCATCGTCACCTGACCATCTAGACTTACCTGAAGATGCAGTTACAGCCCTTTGTCACCGACACCTGATAAGAGAAACCGACAACTTACCTTCCATCACGTTGGTTGAATCCCTAGCTCTCAACGCCAACGCTGTTCCAGACATCTACAGTGATGAAGAATTATTAGGTCATGTGACAGTACCCATCTTCAGTGAGGATGACCTCCGAGAACGTCAGGAAGCTGATCCTGCCATCAAACATGTTATTCATCTGTTGGAATCTGGAGGCCCAGTACCTCGGAACATTGGTCCTAATTCTCCTGAACTCACACTGATGCTCAAGGAGTGGAAGCGCCTTGAGATGAGAGACGGTCTCCTGTACAGGAAGCGGAAATGTGAAGAGGAAACGATCTATCAACTCGTTCTTCCAGAGTCCCTCAGAGTCACTGTACTCAAGTGTCTCCATGATGACATGGGACACATGGGCATAGACCGTACCATTGACTTAGTACGGTCAAGATTCTACTGGCCACGAATGGCTGCGGATGTTGAGCACAAGGTCAAAACCTGTGGCCGTTGTGTTAGGAGGAAGACTCCGCCTGAGAAAGCAGCACCGCTGGTCAGTATCCAGACAAATAGGCCAATGCAATTAGTCTGCATGGACTACCTATCACTGGAGCCTGATTCCCACAATACTAAGGACATTCTGGTCATCACAGACCACTTTACAAAATATGCAGTAGCCATACCCACGAAAGATCAAAAAGCTACTACTGTTGCAAAGTGTCTGTGGGAGCAGTTCCTGGTTCACTACGGCTTTCCTGAACGCTTGCACAGTGATCAGGGAAGAGATTTCGAATCCCACACTATTAAAGAACTGTGTGCCATAGCCGGTATCAAGAAAGTGAGAACCAGTCCTTATCACCCGAGGGGAAACCCGGTTGAGCGGTTCAACCGCACGCTTCTTGGCATGTTGGGTACTCTGAAAGAAAAAGAGAAGAGTCACTGGCGTGATTTCGTTAAACCACTCACACATGCCTACAACTGTACCAGAAGCGAGGTCACCGGGTTCAGTCCCTATGAGTTAATGTTTGGGAGACAACCCAGGCTTCCAGTCGATATTGCATTCAACCTACCCGTAAGGGAAGGAACACCAGTATCTCACTCCCAATATGTGCGAAATCTCAAGTCTCGACTGGAGGAGAGTTATCAAACAGCCATTGAAAACTCCCAGAAGGTTGCTGAGAGGAATAAGCAGCAGTGGAATAAACGAGTCAGAGAGTCTGCACTTGAAGTGGGAGATAGAGTACTGGTGAGAAATGTCCGTCTGAGGAACAAACACAAACTCGCTGACAAGTGGGAGTCCGCTGTGTACAGTGTCTTACAACAGATGGGCGACTTACCTGTTTACAAGGTTCAGCCAGTAGATGAAGATGGTCCAGTCCGCACTTTACACAGGGATCTTCTGCTGCCATGCGGGCAATTGGTTGAAGTCGAGGATGAGGAACCCAATCAGCCAAGGCCGATTCGTCGTCCCAGGACAAGACAATGTTCTCCTCAGGTCCAAGAAGAGGAAAGTTCTGAGTCTGAAGAGGAGTACACAGTCCTTCCCGAGGAAACCTCAGCTCTCACTGAGAAGAGATTTACAAAGGTCTATGACATCCCTAAACAGCTGGTTGTAGCTGACAATCCTCCCACAGAAAAGGAAGTGGGCGAGACACTACAAACCCAATCACAAGTGGAGTCCTCTGCTGGTAATGAGCCTGCGTTGCGAGTTGAAAAAGAAAAGGAATTTCCTGAAGTGGTTGGAGATCACCAGTTGGAGAGTAATGAAAATGGAAAACCGGGAAATGACACTGAAATTCCAGAAGCTCAAGATACTCAAGGCGAGGGAACCGACTTACCTGATGACTGTGGGGAAGGCAATATGGTACGCCGATCTATAAGGTCACGGCGGCCACCAGACCGATTGAACTACCCACTGTTGGGTAAACCCTTCATCTCTTTTGCTCAAAGTCTTTTAGACAGTTTCAATCACGCACTCATTTCCTTAGGTGACTACGACAGTCATGAGGTTATAGCAATTTGAGTCAAGATGTTATAGCACATGAAGGGACTCATGCTGACTTAAGGGGGGAGTGTGTAACCCATATGGAAATATAGTGTCACTAATATATTCTCCTATTATTCATTTCTAATCTATGGTGTGCCAAAGTCACTTTGGTCACTTAAAAAATGTTAAACTTGATGTGTCAAAGTCATGTGGTCACTACAGGGTTAAATTAATGATACATGCACGCAGCACGTTATTCACATGTTGGCCAGTAGAGGTCGCACGCACCTTTCTCATTCCAGACATTCCTTCACTGAACGTCAAAGAGTGAAGGCACGAGTCATATCGTTGTGTTACAAAGACAAGGTTTATAAGTTAAAATACTTGTCACTCCTCAAACCGAGTGTTGGAAAAGCAGCATAAGATAGCCTGGTTCCAGTGGGAGCTGGATTGCTGTGTTTTGTGCTGCTGAGAACTTCAGTAAGTGTTACTTTGTGAGTGAGGCCTACTAGCAAGCCTGTTAGCCTAGCCATCCTGTTAGCGCTAAAGAGAGGAGTTTGATAACAAGACACAGAGTTAAAATGTACAAAACCAATTGGAGTAATATGATGTCTTGAGAGAATGCCCTGTGACATGTTAGCATGTTGCAGTTGGATAACTTTATTGTATTTTCGTTTTGTGTAAAAGAGAGGTTTATTTAATGTTACTGTGTTCAGCCTTAGCAGTGAGCAGAGGAGCTGCATTCATTTCAATGCTGCTAAAAGCACCCTCGTCATTCTGCTTAAAGGGGAACTGTTGATACATTTCATTTATTAAATTGATACAGTTAAAATGATAACCATTATAATACATGATGACCAAAATGTGATTTCAGTTAAATAATCATTTATTTTATTTTGTGATGGTTTAAAAAGTGATAATTCACAGTTCATAATTTAAAGATAAAAGGGTAAAAATCCTTAAATGGATGTAACTCATTTCATTCATTGAAGTCATAAGTAAGAGGTGAAGCTACTATAGTTTTCATGATTTGATGCTGCTGTTAAAGTCTTACAGACTTATATGGAGTACAGTGTGAACCGACCAGTATTCATATATCCATAACTAAATGGTTAAAATGAGTAACTGTGTTTATTGATTTATAATTGAAGTTAATATGGTACCATATGGAAGAGAACTAAGAGTAAAAAGAGTATTCTAACTGATTACATTCTGTACTGCTATGTGCAGATTGGTTTTTGTATGATCCTGAAGTCTGGTTCCAAACTGGACTTGAGTTATGATGGCGAGCCAGTCCCAGTGAGTGAGAGTCTGCGGAGAGGGAGCGTGTGGATGTGGTGTGGCCAGCTGCATCGGTCTCCACACTCTGCAGCGACCTATAACTGAACTGATCCACCATCAGAGTCGCAAGTATCGAACCGAATCAGTATGGAATAACGGATTACAATAGAACTAAGGATTCCCAACCAAGGAATATAGACAGTGTTCAATTCATTACTACCCGGGTAGAATTTACTTTTTCAAAGGACAATTTAAAAAGGACATTTCTTCTATTTTGCTACTTTTGAATTTTTGCAACAGAGCTCTATTTTTATTTATTTTTGGGGGGTATTTACAATTTAAAAAGCACACTGTTCATGTGTTATTGTTTATTATTGTGCAATAAATTTGCCAGCAGTTGTTCTGTGGTCCACTAAGTACGTAACGTCTCATTGCGAGTCTCTCAATTATACAGCCAAGAACCTAGTAATCTTAATTGTTGTACTAACCTGCTATCCTACAGTAGGGGTGCTACATTACCATTTAGTGGTCAATTGTATGGAATATGTACTGTACTGTGCAATCTACTAATACAAGTTTCAATCAATCAATGAAGCCAAAAATAGCTTAAAATAAGTATATTCTCACTAATAACAAGAGCACTTTTCTTGGTAGATATGTTGAAAATGTGTTCTTAAATGAAGTAAATGCTAGTGCCATTATCTTGACATAATGATATGCGCTCGGCATCATGATTTTTTTTTTTCATGCTTGAAATAAGAAATGATGACTTTAAAAAAGTAGTTTTCTACTTGTGAGTGTTGATGACACAACAGTTGATATTCTAGTTTCAAGCATGTTTTACTCAATATAGGTCATAACATCTCAGCAACAAGCTGTAATATCTTACTGACATCATTTAGGAGCAAAACACTTAAAACAAGTAAAACACTCTAACATCAAATCTGTTTAGTGAGAAGAATGATCTTATCAGACAGAAAATAAGCAAATATCACCCTTATTTGACATATTTCATCTTACTGAACATTTCAGTTTTTGCAGTGTGCAAAGCTGTGTCATCAACACTCACAAGTATAAAACTACTTTTTTAAAGTCATCATTTCTTATTTCAAGCATGAAATAAAAAATCATGACTTTGACACAATTGTGTCTCATAATTAAAACAGATGACAGCCAAATGGACTTTGCTGTTTTATTTTCAATGAAACAATAGAAAATAGGTACTCATATAGTAGTACAGTTGGCACAGTACAGTAAACTGACAGTTAATATTTCAAACATTTAACATTTCAAACAATTTTGAACAGAAATAGTTCATGCACATTCAGGTAAATTCTTCAAAATTACAATAAAAAAAAATTGTCCTGGGACGGGCTGTAAATATATATATATATATATATATATATATATATATATATATATATATATATATATATATATATATTCCTTGCACACTAATTGACTGAAAGAGCACGCACTTGGTGCGATGATGTCATGTTATCGATGGAAAAATGCATTTTTAGACAATATAATTTGCCTGAGCGGCTAGGAGACCCCGAGAGTAACAAGCGCTTGCCTTGTTGCCTTTCCATTAAGAACAATAAATTAGCTTTTAGTATAAGTTTGCTGGTTTCAAGAAATGTAATGCCGAGTGCATATCATTATGTCAAGATAATGGCACTAGCATTTACTTCATTTAAGAATATTTTTCAACATATTGAGCAAAAAGGTCTCATATTTGTTTTTTCTACCAAGAAAAGTGCACTTGTTATTAGTGAGAATATACTTATTTTAAGTTGTTTTGGGTTCATTGAGGTTAGCTAATTTTACTTGTTTTGGAAAGTCTTGACAAGCCAAATTTTCTTGTTGTATTGGCAGATAATTTTGCTTAGTTCAAATAAAATACCCCTCATTTTTGTATTTTTTTCTCACTTGTTTTTGAACACTGACTTTTTGCAGTGCAGGCTCCTGCTAATCACTGACATTTTAGCAACATGTAATATAAAACCGAGGCAGTGTTTATGATTGTCCTCAATCATTTCAATGAAAGTATTTTCCTCTCAAAAAGTCTACACACAAAACCTGCAAGTACGACATTATTTGTCGTCACTTTATTATTCCCACAATGCTGACAATTGAGCTGAGGTTCATCACGTTTCGACTCATCCTTAAGAGGGTCGTATCGCTTAATTGGAACGCACCTGTGGTCAATTCTGTGGACGTGAAATGGTTTGGCAAGGCACACACCTGTCTGTGAAAGTCCCATCGGAGCAGAGTGGCCGCCATCATCTGTACATGCACGACGTTCGGAACCACCAGGAATCCTCCAAGAACTTCCAGCTGTCTGAACTGAGAGGGGGTTGTGAAAAGAAGAACGGAGAACCTTCCAGAAAGACAAGTCTGAAGCAATCCACCAAGTGGCCAAAGGGAAGCCACTCCTTAGTAAAAAAGGCACAACACAGCCTGCATGGAGGCGACCAAACACCAGCAGAAGTATTCTGACTAAGCAAAGAAATGATCTGGACTAAGTCTGAATGCAAGTCTTCATGTTTAGAGGAAACCAGATCAGCACTTGGCCCAAAAGCTTGGCTACTGTGAAGCAGAGGTGGCAGCAGACTGCTGTGGGGAGGAATGTTCAGTGTCAGGATAGACGGAAAGATGAATGCAGCCATGTCAGAGACCTCCTGGATGAAAAACTGCGAGGGTTCATTGTCCAGCTGGAAGCACAGTAAACACACAAGAATGTGTCAGCCAAGTAAGAATGTGTCCATTAGCCACTTATGCAGTCAAATAGTCCATTTAATTGCAATTAAACATGACATCATTTGTGTAAATAGGATCCCTGAAACTGTGAACACAATCTTGTCTTGTTCCATACAAGATGTTTGGAGATGTACCCTTATTTGTGACATTTACCAACCTGATTGATTGAGAAGTTTATTGACATCTTAAATGTGACCTGTAATGCTTTAAAAAGGCAAATGGATGGCACAAAAAGCTAAAAGGCTTGTTTCCGTTAAATATTCATCACATTTGATACATTCAATAACAAAAGATATATAACCTGTAACATGTATATAAAAAATTACGTTAAAAAATGTATAAATGATGTACATATACACAGTATACATGGCAGCTGATTTGAAAAACAATATACACAGAAAATGGGGGGCGGGGGGGTTTATATACACTATATACAGTACATGACACTATGTACATGTTGACTCCAAGAGTGTGCAAAACACAATGAGAAAATATATATACACTATAACCACATATAAATATATATACACTATAACCACATATAAATATATATACACTATAACCACATATAAATATATATACACTATAACCACATATAAATATATATACACTATAACCACATATAAATATATATACACTATAACCACATATAAATATATATACACTATAACCACAAATACACATATATACACTATAACCACATATAAATATATATACACTATAACAGATATAAATATATATACACTATAACCACATATAAATGTATATACACTATAACCACATATAAATATATATACACTATAACAGATATAAATATATATACACTATAACCACATATAAATATATATACACTATAACCACATATAAATATATATACACTATAACCACATATAAATATATATACACTATAACCACAAATACACATATATACACTATAACCACAAATACACATATATACACTATAACCACATATAAATATATATACACTATAACCACATATAAATATATATACACTATAACCACATATAAATATATATATACACTATAACAGATATAAATATATATACACTATAACCACATATAAATATATATACACTATAACATATAAATATATATACACTATAACCACATATAAATATATATACACTATAACAGATATAAATATATATACACTATAACCACATATAAATATATATACACTATAACCACATATAAATATATATACACTATAACATATAAATATATATACACTATAACCACATATAAATATATATACACTATAACAGATATAAATATATATACACTATAACCACATATAAATATATATACACTATAACCACATATAAATATATATACACTATAACAGATATAAATATATATACACTATAACCACATATAAATATATATACACTATAACAGATATAAATATATATACACTATAACCACATATAAATATATATACACTATAACCACATATAAATATATATACACTATAACCACATATAAATATATATACACTATAACCACATATAAATATATATACACTATAACCACATATAAATATATATATACACTATAACCACATATAAATATATATATACACTATAACCACATATAAATATATATACACTATAACCACATATAAATATATATACACTATAACCACATATAAATATATATACACTATAACAGATATACCGGTAAATATATATACACTATAACCACATATAAATATATATACACTATAACCACATATAAATATATATACACTATAACAGATATAAATATATATACACTATAACCACATATAAATATATATACACTTTGTTTTTGTCTTGTCTACACTTTTTTTGAAGCCTCTTTCTTTGCGCTGTCCTCCAAATCTAAACGTCAGACGTGGAAATGATCGGGGTGATGGACGGCTGGCAGCGCTTCATAGCAGCAGTCGACCTCCAGGGACCCAACTCCCCCACCCCCCTGTTGCGAGTTGTCGTGATTAAATGTAACGTGTTTATGTGTGCATGGCATGGACGTTTTTTCCCACTCCAGACTAGGCCCCCTTAGGAGCCCAGTCTAGATTGTATTTTTTTACTCATCTTCTCCCCCGGCGTTTTACCTTTTTCCCACCTTTTACGGGGCGCCTCGTGGCGACCCATCAGCGTTCCTGTTCTGTAACCCTGTGCACTGTTTGTTTCTCTAATCTTGAACGGGTTTGTGCTGAAAACATAGTTTCGTTGTACTTGTTGCAATGACAATAAAGACCTATCCTATCCTATTGCGCCTAACCCTATAAACAATGTCAAATACAAGACGAGCTTCCAAAAATGTATGAAATTTCCTTTGCACAACATATTATAAACACACCTTGTACACAACATAAACACTGTTCTATTATATACACAGTAAAGACATGTGAAATATCCTCGTACACATGTTAGTTACACCTTTGTACCAATTATATACTATATACAAACACTTCCATTATTATTTATATCCCACATTTAGTTAATTAACATTGATCATAGTATTAACTACTGTGTTAATAGTGTCGTAGAATTTCTGACCTTTTGACCTATATTTCTTGTCTTTTAAGAATGTCCGCTCATTTTCAATGCTCTTCTATTTTGTGCCATTGAATGGAGCAGTTGTGGGACAAAGGTGAATATGGAGTTATGCCAACCTGTCTACAGAATGTTTACATTTTCCAAATATGACTAAGAGATACAAGGTTGTTTTGGAACAGACAAAACCAAAACAAAACAATCGTGACGCACTAGATAAAAAACAATGACGCACAAGAGACATATAAAAAATGGCAGAAGACCGGAACTCGACAGTGATTTTGGCTTGTGTGTGTCTTGTTTACTCCGGAGTAACATGTGGTCTGTCTGCACGGCCAACTTAATTCAACCTGCACTTCTGATAATGGGTAAATAAATGTGTTGTACTAAACTACTTTTGTTGCCTGCTTAAGCTTCGGACAATCCACTACAATAGTGGATTGTATTTATATAGCGCTTTTCTCTAGTGACTCAAAGCGCTTTTTACATAGTGAAAGCCAATATCTAAGTTACATTTAAACCAGTGTGGGTGGCACTGGGAGCAGGTGGGTGAAGTGTCTTGCCCAAGGATACAACGGCAGTGACTAGGATCGAACCTGGAACCCTCAAGTTGCTGGCACGGTCACTCTACCAACCGAGATATACCGCCCCCGGGTATACCTCGTAACTACAGGGCATCACAAAAGTGAATACTCCCTTCCAATTCCAATTCATCAACACGTGTCAAGACACAATAACAATGTTACGCGTCAAATCCGATCTAACTACCATAACAAAATGAAAAATCGTCATACATTACAATCATGCTTTATGATGTAATCTGTGATCTTTCTACCTAAATATATGTTTTCTGGCAGATTGAAATGAAGTGTAGATTACTTTATAACCTGTTCTGATTGATAGTCTGCAATTACAGAATGTTCAGCAGGCTGAATATTACATTTTAAAAATAAATAGAGTAGGTAAAACATTGTCGTGCAGAGGTATGAATACCATTAACAACATGTCTGAAGCATTTATTTAGGTAGCGATATCACAAACTAAATCACCAAACATCTTTGAGACTCAAACCATGATCGTAACAATCCACATGTTGTGGTAATGATGTGCGAAACTGGTATCCAAACATGGTGTAGCTCCTCTCTCCTGAATGCAAGTGCTTCTATAGCAGGAATACAAATTCTGTATTCCTACGAAATACAAAATCTGGCAAGACACTAAGTAATTTTTTTATGGTCATTAAAAGCATGTTTAAGTCCATTAAAAAAAATAAAAAAAATAAAAAAGAGCATAATGTTTAAAAAAACATTTAATGAAACAAAAGTAATTGTCCAGTTATTGTAATTAAAACTTGAAAATGATCTGTCTAGGTTGCACTTATTAATGATGAACGATGACATTTATCTGCCATTAATTTTGAGTTAACTATCTGAGATGAACTGGGAGTTAAATATGAACAAACTGCAAATAATCGCGATTCAACATTTTAATCGTTTGACATATTTATAAGCAGTATATATTTACTATCTATTACTGTATCAATACCTTTGATTATATCTACCTAGGCCACCTTGGGTCAGATTTATTGATGACTGCATATTTAATGAATACTTGGACTGGACTTTCACTATTATGTTAGATCCACTATGGACTGGACTCTCACTATTAAGTTAGATCCACTATGGACTGGACTCTTACACTATTATGTTAGATCCACTATGGACTGGACTCTCACTATTATGTTAGATCCACTATGGACTGGACTCTCACACTATTATGTTAGATCCACTATGGACTGGACTCTCACTATTATGTTAGATCCACTATGGACTGGACTCTCACACTATTATGTTAGATCCACTATGGACTGGACTCTCACTATTATGTTAGATCCACTATGGACTGGACTCTCACACTATTATGTTAGATCCACTATGGACTGGACTCTAACACTATTATGTTAGATCCACTATGGACTGGACTCTCACACTATTATGTTAGATCCACTATGAACTGGACTCTCCCACTATTATGGTAGATCCACTATGGACTGGACTCTCACACTATTATGTTAGATCCACTATGGACTGGACTCTCACACTATTATGTTAGATCCACTATGGACTGGACTCTCACACTATTATGTTAGATCCACTATGGACTGGACTCTAACACTATTATGTTAGATCCACTATGAACTGGACTCTCCCACTATTATGTTAGATCCACTATGGACTGGACTCTCACACTATTATGTTAGATCCACTATGGACTGGACTCTCACACTATTATGTTAGATCCACTATGGACTGGACTCTCACACTATTATGTTAGATTCACTATGGACTGGACTCTCACTATTATGTTAGATCCACTATGGACTGGACTCTCACTATTATGTTAGATCCACTATGGACTGGACTCTCACTATTATGTTAGATCCACTATGGACTGGACTCTCACACTATTATGTTAGATCCACTATGGACTGGACTCTCACACTATTATGTTAGATCCACTATGGACTGGACTCTCACTATTATGTTAGATCCACTATGGACTGGACTCTCACTATTATGTTAGATCCACTATGGACTGGACTCTCACACTATTATGTTAGATCCACTATGGACTGGACTCTAACACTATTATGTTAGATCCACTATGGACTGGACTCTCACACTATTATGTTAGATCCACTATGGACTGGACTCTAACACTATTATGTTAGATCCACTATGGACTGGACTCTAACACTATTATGTTAGATCCACTATGGACTGGACTCTCACACTATTATGTTAGATTCACTATGGACTGGACTCTCACTATTATGTTAGATCCACTATGGACTGGACTCTCACTATTATGTTAGATCCACTATGGACTGGACTCTCACACTATTATGTTAGATCCACTATGGACTGGACTCTCACACTATTATGTTAGATCCACTATGGACTGGACTCTCATACTATTATGTTAGATCCACTATGGACTGGACTCTCACACTATTATGTTAGATCCACTATGGACTGGACTCTCACACTATTATGTTAGATCCACTATGGACTGGACTCTCACTATTATGTTAGATCCACTATGGACTGGACTCTCACACTATTATGTTAGATCCACTATGGACGGGACTCTAACACTATAATGTTAGATCCACTATGGACTGGACTCTCACTATTATGTTAGATCCACTATGGACTGGACTCTCACACTATTATGTTAGATCCACTATGGACGGGACTCTCACACTATTATGTTAGATCCACTATGGACTGGACTCTCACTATTATGTTAGATCCACTATGGACTGGACTCTCACACTATTATGTTAGATCCACTATGGACTGGACTCTCACACTATTATGTTTAATCCACTCGAGTTGGGGGAGGGTTGTGGGGTGGGTATTTCGGGGGGTCCCCACATCTTTGGTCCCCTCCAAGGTTTGTCATTGTCATCCCATTGGGTTGAGTTTTTCCTTGCCCTGATGTGGGATCTGAGCAGAGGATGTTGTTGTGGCTTGTGCAGCCCTTTGAGACACTGGTGATTTAGGGCTATATAAGTAAACATTGATTGATGATTGATTGAATCCTTAAAGACATCTAATGTGCCTCCTAAGCTTGGGGTCTTGGTGACTGACCACAGACTCACCTCAACAACCACACCAGACCCGTACAAGTCCTCTGGTCATTAGCGCCGCTGGGCCACACCAGTCTTGACGGCCGCGTTCGCAGCCTTTTCTCTCTCTTTGGCCAACTCCATCTCTATCTTGGCTTGGATTTTATCCCAGTCCACTTCAACCTGAGAGGAAGATGACAAAGAGATCTACATTTCCTGTGCATGGAAGTGATGAAAGCTCAAGTGTTTGTGTCACACTGGATGTGTAAACAGTGGGTGAAAAGCTCGTAAACCACAGGAAACTGTTAGAAACACTCTACTAGTTCAACTGTTGTGTAATTGCTGCACCAATCAATGCATGCAAGGAGCTCACCCCTTTAGTGTACTGCAGGAACCTCTTATTGCTCACCCCTTTAGTGTACTGCAGGAACCTCTTATTGCTCACCCCTTTAGTGTACTGCAGGAACCTCTTGTTGCTCACCCCTTTAGTGTACTGCAGGAACCTCTTGTTGCTCACCCCTTTAGTGTACTGCAGGAACCTCTTATTGCTCACCCCTTTAGTGTACTGCAGGAACCTCTTATTGCTCACCCCTTTAGTGTACTGCAGGAACCTCTTGTTGCTCACCCCTTTAGTGTACTGCAGGAACCTCTTGTTGCTCACCCCTTTAGTGTACTGCAGGAACCTCTTGTTGCTCACCCCTTTAGTGTACTGCAGGAACCTCTTGTTGCTCACCCCTTTAGTGTACTGCAGGAACCTCTTATTGCTCACCCCTTTAGTGTACTGCAGGAACCTCTTGTTGCTCACCCCTTTAGTGTACTGCAGGAACCTCTTGTTGCTCACCCCTTTAGTGTACTGCAGGAACCTCTTATTGCTCACCCCTTTAGTGTACTGCAGGAACCTCTTGTTGCTCACCCCTTTAGTGTACTGCAGGAACCTCTTATTGCTCACCCCTTTAGTGTACTGCAGGAACCTCTTATTGCTCACCCCTTTAGTGTACTGCAGGAACCTCTTGTTGCTCACCCCTTTAGTGTACTGCAGGAACCTCTTGTTGCTCACCCCTTTAGTGTACTGCAGGAACCTCTTGTTGCTCACCCCTTTAGTGTACTGCAGGAACCTCTTGTTGCTCACCCCTTTAGTGTACTGCAGGAACCTCTTATTGCTCACCCCTTTAGTGTACTGCAGGAACCTCTTGTTGCTCACCCCTTTAGTGTACTGCAGGAACCTCTTGTTGCTCACCCCTTTAGTGTACTGCAGGAACCTCTTATTGCTCACCCCTTTAGTGTACTGCAGGAACCTCTTGTTGCTCACCCCTTTAGTGTACTGCAGGAACCTCTTGTTGCTCACCCCTTTAGTGTACTGCAGGAACCTCTTATTGCTCACCCCTTTAGTGTACTGCAGGAACCTCTTATTGCTCACCCCTTTAGTGTACTGCAGGAACCTCTTGTTGCTCTCCTTCCTGCCAAACGTCTGCAGGAACTTCTCCCTGTAGGCCAGCACCGTGTCCACATGTGTCTTGTGTTTGACTGCCAGCTCTAATGCCCTGGCAAATGTACAAACATACAGTACAAAATGTACATCATGTACAAACAAACAGAACAAAATGTACATCATGTACAAACAAACAGAACAAAATGTACATATTGTACAAACATACAGTACAAAATGTACAAACATACAGTACAAAATGTACATAATGTACATACATACAGTACAAAATATACATAATGTACAAATGTACAGTACAAAATGTACATAATGCACAATATACAGTACAAAATGTACATAATGTACAAAAATACAGTACAAAATGTACAAAATGTACAAACAGAACAAAATGTACATAATGTACAAACATACAGTACAAAATGTACAAACATACAGTACAAAATGTACATAATGTACATACATACAGTACAAAATATACATAATGTACAAATGTACAGTACAAAATGTACATAATGCACAATATACAGTACAAAATGTACATAATGTACAAACATACAGTACAAAATGTACATAATTTACATACATACAGTACAAAATATACATAATGTACAAATGTACAGTACAAAATGTACATAATGCACAATATACAGTACAAAATGTACATAATGTACAAAAATACAGTACAAAATGTACATAATATATACAAAAATACAGTACAAAATGTACATTATATACAAACATACAGTACAAAATGTACATAATGTACAAACATACAGTACAAAATGTACATAATGTACAAACATACAGTACAAAATGTACATAATGCACAAACATACAGTACAAAATGTACATAATGTACAAACATACAGTACAAAATGTACAAACAAACAGAACAAAATGTACATAATGTACAAACATACAGTACAAAATGTACATAATGTACATACATACAGTACAAAATATACATAATGTACAAATGTACAGTACAAAATGTACATAATGCACAATATACAGTACAAAATGTACATAATATATACAAAAATACAGTACAAAATGTACATAATATACAAACATACAGTACAAAATGTACATAATGTACAAACATACAGTACAAAATGTACATAATATACAAACATACAGTACAAAATGTACATAATGCACAAACATACACTACAAAATGTACATAATGTACAAACATACAGTATAAAATGTACATAATGTACAAAAATACAGTACAAAATGTACAAACATACAGTACAATAATGTACAAAAATACAGTACAAAATGTACATAATGTACAAACATACAGTATAAAATGTACATACTGCACAACATACAGTACAAAATGTACATAATATACAAACATACAGTACAAAATGTACATAATGTACAAACATACAGTATAAAATGTACATAATGTACAAACACACAGTACAAAATGTACATCATATACAAACATACAGTACAAAATGTACATAATGTACAAACATACAGTACAAAATGTACATAATGTACAAACATACAGTACAAAATGTACATAATGCACAACATACAGTACAAAATTTACATATTGTACAAACATACAGTACAAAATGTACATAATGTACAAACATACAGTACAAAATGTACATAATGCACAACATACAGTACAAAATGTACATAATGTACAAACACACAGTACATGATGTACATGATGTACAAACACACAGTACATGATGTACATGATGTACAAACATACAGTACAAAATGTACATAATGTACAAACATACAGTACAAAATGTACATAATGCACAACACACAGTACAAAATGTACATGATGTACAAACATACAGTACAGAATGTACATAATGTACAAACATACAGTACATGATGTACATAATGTACAAACACACAGTACAAAATGTACATAATGTACAAACACACAGTACATGATGTAGAAGGTGTCAGTGCAGGAAGTGTCAGAGTGTCCTACCTCTGCCAGTTGAAGAGGTCAATGTTGACTTGTATGGCCTGGTACGTGAGTCCAGCTTGCAGCAGAGTGGCCTCGGCCTCCTGCACCTGCCCACTGAACAGCAGCAGGTGGGCCAAAGACGACTCCTTGGACGGCTGCTGCTTGATAAAGTTGATGTAATGCACCCGCGGCAGCTACGAGGAGGAAGAGACGAGCACATTAGCATCCTCACGCCGCTCACTTTGAGAAGCTCTCTCCGACCTCTCTAATGGCGGCGTAGGCCATCTCCGCTGTGGTCAGCTCTCTGTTGGCTATCGCCATGGCAGCCAGACATGCCCACAGAGAGTCTTTCTGCGGGAACACAGAAGTACACTTTGGAGCAGTCAATCACTGACTGTGACATCCATGCAGTTTAGCTCAGTAATTACAGTATCACAAGAAGACAATCTTTGTTATAATAATAATAATAAGTAGAGATGTCCGATATTGTCCAACTCTTAATTACCGATTCCGATATCAAGCGATACCGATATATACAGTGGTGGAAGGAACACATTATTATGCCTAATTTTGTTGTGATGCCCCGCTGGATGCATTAAACCAGTGGTCCCCAACCACGGGACGTGGATCGATTGGTACCGGGCCACACAAGAAATAAAAAAAAATTAATAAAATAAAATAAAAAATATTTTTTATTTTTTTATTTTATTAAATCAACATAAAAAACACAAGATACACTTACAATTAGTGCACCTACCCAAAAAACCTCCCTCCCCCATTTACACTCATTCACACAAAAGGGTTGTTTCTTTCTGTTATTAATATTCTGCTTCCTACATTATATATCAATATATATCAATACAGTCTGCAAGGGATACAGTCCGTAAGCACACATGATTGTATTTTTTTATGCTAAAAATATATATATATATAAAGCAGCTTCCATGAAATGCTCAGTCATTCACCAACAAGGACGGGGCGAGGGTCACCACGTTGTCAACAAATGCCTGAGCAAATTGTTTAAGAACAACATTTCTCAACCAGGAATTTAGGGATTTCACCATCTACGCTCCGTAATATCATCAAAAGGTTCAGAGAATCTGGAGAAATCACTGCACGTAAGCGGCAATGCACGTGACCTTCCATCCCTCAGGCGGTACCGCATCAAAAAGCCAAATCAGTGTGTAAAGGATATCACCACGTGGGCTCAGGAACACTTCAGAAAACCACTGTCAGTAACTACAGTTGGTCGCTACATCTGTAAGTGCAAGTTAAAACTCTACTATGCAAAGCCAAAGCCATTTATCAACAACACCCAGATAGCTTCGCTGGGCCCAAGCTCATCTAAGATGGACTGATGCAAAGTGGAAAAGTGTTCTGTGGTCTGACGAGTCCACATTTCATATTGTTTTTGGAAACTTTGGACGTTGTGTCCTCTGGAACAAAGATGAAAAGAACCATCCGGATTGTTCTAGGCGCACAGTGTAAAAGGCAGCATGTGTGATGGTATGGGGGTGTATTAGTGCCCAAGGCAGGGGTAACTTACACCATTAATGCTGAAAGGTACATACAGGTTTTGGAGCAACATATGTTGCCATCCAAGCAACGTTACCATGGACGCCCCTGCTTATTTCAGCAAGACAATGCCAAGCCACGTGTTACAACAGCGTGGCTTCGTAGTAAAAGAGTGCGGGTACTAGACTGGCCTGCCTGTAGTCCAGACATTGAAAATGTGTGGCGCATTATGAAGGCTAAAATATGAGAAGGGAGACTGTTGAACAACTTAAGCTGTACATTAAGCAAGAATGGGAAAGAATTCCACTTCCCAAACCTTTACTGAGTGTTGTTAAAAGGAAAGGCCATGTAACACAGTGGTGAACATGCCTTTTTTGCAATGTGTTGCTGCCATTAAATTCCAAGTTCATGATTATCTGCAAAAAGTCAGAACATGAAATATCTTGTCTTTGCAGTCTATTCAATTGAATATAAGTTGAAAAGGATTTGCAGATCTTTGTATTCTGTGGTGCCTTCAGGTGGTCAGGGTTTTTGGCTTTTGTAGTTAAGAGATGTGTGCACCACAGCTGGGTGTGATGGTGTTGCTCATATTCCAGAAGGCCTCCCTGCAGTGGAAACATGTCCAACAAAGAGACATTTTCTGCAACGCAACACTTTCAGACGTCAACAAACGTGTCGCCACCTTTCTCTGTCCAGCCGCCCTCATTAAAAACGGAGCTTCAACCTGCAGCTGGCCAAGTTCCCCCCGCCCCCACGCTTAAAACAACAACACTGTCATCCTCTACTTGAGGTCGCACAACTCAAACTAATCGTAGAGGAGATTGTGTATTGTTTTCCTGTGTGCACTTTCCTGCAAACACACGTCAACCTTGAAGATGAACTCTCGCCAACAAAACGTGATTCCGGGAAAACGCCGCAAAGCCACAAAACTCTTACCAGAAGTAAAGCGGGCGGGTTTCAAGGAACAGGCTTTTAAAAAAGGAAGATCTCTCGCTACCAAACATTTCTATCTCCAAGGTGGTGAGTTATTGCGTCACTGCCTTAGAAGAAAGTGTGGTGCTGTGGAGAGTCCACAGGTGCATTCAGGTTTACCACTTAGCTGTAGCAAATGGTGTCACCGGGCTAATTATAGCCTGACGGTTGTACCCATAAACATGTCTGCTACCTTCTCATTTCAAACAGGCACTTTGGTGTACGCACACGTGACAGGGAAACACTTTACAGGAAGCACATATGAGCTTTTAAAGGGGAACTGCACTTACACTAGTATGGCGGTACTACACTAGTACCAGTACACCACCGTACAACCCTAGTGCAAAGTTTCACTGTACATGTAAAAAGTACATTTTGGCACTTTTTTGAGTGACACACCCTCAGAGACAGGCGTGGACAAACACAGCTCATTAGCATTGAAACCACAGGCCCATAGAAGCACTTTAAAGGCCTACTGAAATGAATTTTTTTTTATTTAAACGGGAATAGCAGATCCATTCTATGTGTCATACTTGATCATTTCGCGATATTGCCATATTTTTGCTGAAAGGATTTAGTAGAGAAAATCGACGATAAAGTTCACAACTTTTGCTCGCTGATAAAAAAAAAAGCCTTGCCTGTAGCGGAAGTAGCGTGACGTCACAGGAGCTAGTATTCCTCACAATTCCCCGTTGTTTACAATGGAGCGAGAGAGATTCGGACTGAGAAAGTGATGATTACCCCATTAATTTGAGCGAGGATGAAAGATTCGTAGATGAGGAACGTTACAGTGAACGACTTGAGAGACAGTGATGGACGTATCTTTTTTCGCTCTGACCGTAACTTAGGTACAAGCTGGCTCATTGGATTCCACACTCTCTCCTTTTTTTATTGTGGATCACGGATTTGTATTTTAAACCACCTGGGATACTATATCCTCTTGAAAATGAGAGTCGAGAACGCCAAATGGACATTCAGTGCCTTTTATCTCCACGACAATACATCGGCGAAATGCTTTAGCTACGAGCTAACGTGATAGCATCTTGCTTTAACTGCATATAGAAACAAAAGAAATAAACCCCTGACTGGAAGTATAGATAGAAAATCAACAATACTATTAAACCATGGACATGTAAATACACGGTTAATGCTTTCCAGCCTGGCGAAGGTTAACAATGCTGTGCTAACGACGCCATTGAAGCTAACTTAGCAACCGGACTGCACAGAGCTATGCTAAAAACATTAGCTCTCCACCTACGCCAGCCAGCCCTCATTTGCTCATCAACACCCGTGCTCACCTGCGTTCCAGCGATCGGCAGAAGGACGAAAGACTTCACCCGATGCGTTTGGCGGCCCGGAGACGTAGGAAGTCAAGGTGAAGTCGGCGGCTAGCGCGGCTAGCGCTCCAACAAAGTCCTCCTGGTTGTGTTACTGTAGTCCGCTGCTAATACACCGATCCCACCTACAACTGTCTTCTTTGCAGCCTTCATTGTTCATTAAAAAAATTGCAAAAGATGTCCAGAATACTGTGGAATTATGAAATGAAAACAGAGCTTTTTGTATAGGATTCTACGGGGTACCATAACTTCCGTTACTCGGACTTCGTCACGCGCATACGTCATCATACCGCGACGTTTCAGCCGGATATTTCCCGGGAATTTTAAAATGTCACTTTATAAGTTAACCCGGCCGTATTGGCATGTGTTGCAATGTTAAGATTTCATCATTGATATATAAACTATCAGACTGCGTGGTCGCTAGTAGTGGCTTTCAGTAGGCCTTTAAATTCCAGCATGAAGGTTAGATGTTGGCCAACACACCGTTGTGGGACCTCAGACACTTGAAATTGCTGAAGAAGAATGCCATGAATGGTATATCTAAGCAAAACAAATGCAATTCTATTGGTAAATAGACTCGGCACACGGCCATCTTACCTTGGCAAAGCGACAGAGGCGCAGCGCGTCCTCCCAGCGGGCTGAGCTGCTGAACTCGTGGAGGAACACGGCGTACGGCGGCACGCTGGTGTAGAGCAAGGAACCGTCTCTTTGGCGTAACCGCACCTTGGTGTCCACGTAGCTCAGGATGTGTGGCGTGTGGCTGAACTCACTTGGGAGGGAAGGACAGCGTGTCAAAATTCAAAAGAACACACATCAAATCGTAATGACGAGAAAATTTGACAACAAAAAAAATGAAATTTCTCTCAAATTAAAACAACTTAAATATATACTATATATTCCGGACCATAGGGCGCACCGGATTATAAGGCGCACTGCCGATGAATGGTCTATTTTCCATCTTTTTTCATATATAAGGCGCACCCGATTATAAGGTGCATTACAGGAGTCATATTATTATGACTTTTTTCTAAATGTAAAAGACTTCCTTGTGGTCTACACCAGTGTTTTTCAACCACTGTGCCGCGGCACACTAGTGTGCCTTGAGATACAGTCTGGTGTGCCGTGGGAGATGATCTAATTTCACATATTTGGTTTAAAAATATTTTTTGCAAACCAGTAATTATAGTCTGCAAATGATGTGTTGTTGTTGAGTGTCGGTGCTGTCTAGAGCTCGGCAGAGTAACCGTGTAATACTCTTCCATATCAGTAGGTGGCAGCAGGTAGCTAATTGCTTTGTAGATGCAGGTGTCTTATGCTTAAACCAAAAATAAACAAAAAGTGAGTGCCCCTAAGAAAAGGCATTGAAGCTTAGGGAAGGCTATGCAGAACGAAACTAAAACTGAACTGGCTGCAAAGTAAACAAAAACAGAATGCTGGACGACAGCAAAAACTTACTGCAGAGCAAAGACGGCGTCCACAATGTACATCCGAACATGACATGACGATCAACAATGTCCCCACCAAGAAGGATAAAAACAACTGAAATATTCTTGATTGCTAAAACAAAGTAGATGCGGGAAATATCGCTCAAAGGAAGACATGAAACTGCTATAGGAAAATACCAAAACAAGAGAAAAAGTCACCAAAATAGGAGCGCAAGACAAGAAGTAAAACACTACACACAGGAAAACAGCAAAAAAAAGTCCAAATAAGTCAGGGTGTGATGTGACAGGTGGTGACAGTACACCTACTTTGAGACAAGAGCTATAGTGATGCATGCTTGGTTATGCTTTAAAGTCATATCCAACAATTGCGACGACAACTTTTTACTGTCAACTGAGTTTATGATTTCTGCTGGTGGTGTGCCTCCGGATATTTTCAACACAAAAAATGTGCCTTGGCTCAAAAAAGGTTGAAAAACACTGGACTGCACTGCAAAAAGTGAAATGTAAGTAAGATGAAATATGTCAAATAAGGGTGATATTTGCTTATTTTCTGTCTGATAAGATCATTCTTCTCACTAAGCAGATTTGATGTTAGAGTGTTTTACTTGTTTTAAGTGTTTTGGTCCTAAATGATGTCAGTAAGATATTACAGCTTGTTGCTGAGATGTTATGACCTATATTGAGTAAAACATGCTTGAAACTAGAATATCAACTGTTGTGTCATCAACACTCACAAGTAGAAAACTACTTTTTTAAAGTCATCATTTCTTATTTCAAGCATGAAAATAAAAAATCATGACTTTGACACAATTGTGTCTCATAATTAAAACAGATGACAGCCAAATGGACTTAGCTGTTTTATTTTCAATGAAACAATAGAAAATAGGTACTCATATAGTAGTACAGTTGGCACAGTACAGTAAACTGACAGTTCATATTTAAACATTTAACATTTGACATTTCAAACTATTTTCAACAGAAATAGTTCATGCACATTCAGATAAATTCTTCAAAATTACAATTAAAAAAAAAAATTGGCTGGGGGCCGGGCTGTAAATAAATAAATACATACATACATACATACATACATACATACATACATACATACATACATACATACATACATACATACATACATACATACATATATATATATATAATATATATATATATACATATATATATATATACATATACATATAGATATATACATATACATAAATATATACATATATATATACATATATACATATATATACATATATACATATGTATATGTGTGTGTATATATATATATATATATATATATATATATATATATATATATACACATATATACATATATATACATATATATATATATATATATATATATATATATATATATATATATATATATATATATATATATACACACACACATATACATGTATATATATATATATATATATATATATATATATATATATATATATATATATATATATATATATATATATATATATATACATATATACACTACCGTTCAAAAGTTTGGGGTCACATTGAAATGTCCTTATTTTTGGAAGGAAAAGCACTGTACTTTTCAATGAAGATAACTTTAAACTAGTCTTAACTTGAAAGAAATACACTCTATACATTGCTAATGTGGTAAATGACTATTCTAGCTGCAAATGTCTGGTTTTTGGTGCAATATCTACATAGGTGTATAGAGGCCTATTTCCAGCAACTATCACTCCAGTGTTCTAATGGTACAATGTGTTTGCTCATTGGCTCAGAAGGCTAATTGATGATTAGAAAACCCTTGTGCAATCATGTTCACACATCTGAAAACACTTTAGCTCGTTACAGAAGCTACAAAACTGACCTTCCTTTGAGCAGATTGAGTTTCTGGAGCATCACATTTGTGGGGTCAATTAAACGCTCAAAATGGCCAGAAAAAGAGAACTTTCATCTGAACTCGACAGTCTATTCTTGTTCTTAGAAATGAAGGCTATTCCACAAAATTGTTTGGGTGACCCCAAACTTTTGAACGGTAGTGTATATATGTATATGTGTATATATATATATATATATATATATATATATATATATATATATCTCTGAAAGAGCACGCACTTGGCGCGATGATGTCATGTTATCGATGGAAAAATGCATTTTTAGACAATATAATTTGCCTGAGCGACTAGGAGACCCCGAGAGTAACAAGCGCTTGCCTTGTTGCCTTTCCATTAAGAACAATAAATGAGTTTTTAGTATAAGTTTGCTGGTTTCAAGAAATGTAAGATAGGCTCCGAAGGGAATAAGCGGTAGAAAATGGATGGATGGATGCCATATCATTATGTCAAGATAATGGCACTCGCATTTACTTCATTTAAGAATATATTTCAACATATTGTGAAAAAAGGTCTCTTTTTTTTTTTTCCTACCAAGAAAAGTGCACTTGTTATTAGTGACAATATACTTATTTTAAGTTGTTTTGGGTTCATTGAGGTTAGCTAATTTGACTTGTTTTGGAAAGTCTTGACAAGCCAAATGTTCTTGTTCTATTGGCAGATCATGTTGCTTAGTTCAAATAAAATACCCTCTTTTTTTTTCTTGTTTTTGAACACTGACTTTTTGCAGTGAAGCCTCTTGATTTAGTGTCTGTTGTGACTGTTAGAACCGTGCACCGCTTGTACAAACGTTGCTTTTTACAACAACAGCAATCCAACATTGTTCCTTACTTCAGCTTTAAGTGAGAGATAAACCCATTTTTGTACCTGCCATCCTTAGTATAAAGTGTTTTGGGAAGCAGCTCCTTGTCAATGAAGACAGTACTGGGGTAGTACCACACGGTGAACTGGCTGTCCTGCACACCGCACAGGATGTTAGCGGCGTTATTCCAGGCCATGCTGTGAATCATGCTACCTGTGACACACCAGGTGCAACAATCAGAGGGTGTTTTATTCGCCCGTTGCACGGGCTGACTTTTACAATCCTGACCAATTTTGCAGATTTTGGGCTCGCGTCCGAGGTAGCGCACAGAGGTGAGGTAAAGGTCGCGGTTCTTGTCAATCAAAGCAATCTTCCTTTCAGTCGACGGGCCACACTGATCCAGGGCAATCTCCACCACCTCCATCTACACAAGGAACAAAGACACGTAAGTTGAAGAAGTGAGCGACAGGATCAATCAATCAATCAATCAAAGTTGACTTATATAGCCCTAAATCACGAGTGTCTCAAAGGGCTGCACAAGCCACAACGACATCCTGGGCTCAGATCCCACATCAGGGCAAGGAAAAACTCAACCCAATGGGATGACAATGAGAAACCTTGGAGGAGACCGCAGATGTGGGGACCCCGGGGACACATGTGAATAATATAAATACAGTCTATTATACAGCATTATTCACATGTGAATAATATAAATACAGTATATTAGATAGATAGATAGATAGATAGATAGATAGTACTTTATTATTATACAGCATTATTCATATGTGAATAATATAAATACAGTCTATTATACAGCATTATTCACATGTGAATAATATAAATACAGTCTATTATACAGCATTATTCACATGTGAATAATATAAATACAGTCTATTATACAGCATTATTCACATGTGAATAATATAAATATATTCTACATATATTCTACACTTAAGTACAGTCAAGTCAAGAAGGAACATATGCATTATACAGTCTGATGGCTGTCGGTATGAAGGACCTCCTGTGTGGTTCCGTGTTGCATTTTGATGAAGATGATGGGAGTGATACAAAAGAAAAGTAGGCCCCACACCCCAGAGGAAGAGGTCAGTGTTATACAATTAAATTAGGTTTAATATCAGGAGTTTGATTCATTTCTGTGATAAGAATAAAATACACTTAGAAGCCCCTCCCACCAATGTAATAACTTACCTTGTGAGTCAAAGACTTCCCGTCACCGAGAGATTTTCCAGTCAGGGCGTCAAAGAGAAGGATGACTAGGCAGGAAAACAAAAAAAGAACATGAACATGATGACCATTCAGTGTGTGTAGCGTAAATGCTGTAATTATAGCGAGAGCAGTTATTTACCTAAACCGCAAGGAAGTGGTGATTGGAAGCAGGTGATAATTAGAGAGAGGTTGTGATTAAGTTATATAAGTTTACGTTGTCTCGGTTATGGCACAGCCAAACATGGCACACAACAAAACAGTGTAAATCTTGCCACAAAATGAAGTGCCCAAGAAAAGAATCCTGCTTGTTGGTAAATCACGGTCATAATGGGGGCCAAAGAAAGTTGTGAGTTGTAGCACAGTGTTGTGGGGGGGCGACACGTTGCGCTGGAAAGCGCTGCCTAGCGTATGACAATCAGTCATTGTCTATGAGTTCTTGGATGAATCACTTTGACAAAGATGGTGAGAAACACTAATGAATTCAAGAAGGACCTCGCAGCAAAGTCCGAATGGGGCGGCTTGCCCTTCCTCGTCGTCTTTGCCGTCAAGAATCTTCAGTAAAGTTAAATATAAAAATAATACATTTTTTTTCCATTTCATTCATCATTTATAATTGTATTCTCTTTAAAATGTGTTTTGGGTCAATATTTTTGTTTGTCTGGAAAGGATTAATTGGATGTACATGATCGGACCTTTTGGAACAGATTACAACAGAAAACTGAGGAAGCAATTTATAATATATACATATATGATCAACTACTCAGTGGCCTAGTGGGCAGAGTGGCCATTAAAATTCATGACGTGTTCTTAAACGACCAATTGTTCCCACCTGCTGTTCGTAAGTTGCTGAATGCCAAATGGTTAGCGCGTGCGTGTCCATCATAATTTGCATACAAACACGCCCTTATTTCCCCAATATGCATATGTGAACGCCCTTAATTCCGTAATTTGCATAGGTAAACGCCCTTAATCAGTGGCCTAGTGGTTAGAGTGTCTGCCCTGAGATGGGTAGGTCGTGAGTTCAAACCCCGGCCGAGTCATACCAAAGACTATAAAAATGGGGCACTCAGCATCGAGGGTTGGAATTGGGGGTTAAATCACCCAAAATGATTCCCGGGCGCGGCCACCGCTGCTGCTCACTGCTCCCCTCACCACCCAGGGGGTGAACAAGGGGGAGTGGTTAGAGTGTCCGCCCTGAGATGGGTAGGTCGTGAGTTCAAACCCCGGCCGAGTCATACCAAAGACTATAAAAATGGGGCACTCAGCATCGAGGGTTGGAATTGGGGGTTAAATCACCCAAAATGATTCCCGGGCGTGGCCACCGCTGCTGCTCACTGCTCACCTCACCTCCCAGGGAGTGAACAAGGGGAGTGGTTAGAGTGTCCCTCCTGAGATGGGTAGGTCGTGAGTTCAAACCCCGGCCGAGTCATACCAAAGACTATAAAAATGGGACCAGGGTTGGAATTGGGGGTTAAATCACCAAAAATGATTCCCGGGCGTGGCCACCGCTGCTGCTCACTTCTCACCTCACCTCCCAGGGAGTGAACAAGGGGAGTGGTTAGAGTGTCCGCCCTGAGACGGGTAGGTCGCGAGTTCAAACCCCGGTCGAGTCATACCAAAGACTATAAAAATGGGGCCAGGGTTGGAATTGGGGGTTAAATCACCAAAAATGATTCCCGGGCGTGGCCACCGCTGCTGCTCACTGCTCCCCTCACCTCCCAGGGGGTGACCAAGGGTGATGGGTCAAATGCAGAGAATAATTTTGTGTGACAATCATTGGTACTTTAACTTTTGTATGAAGTGTTAGTGCACTTAGAGGTGGATCAAGTTGCTGGATGGTGACTACTTGTATTCAATATGCTTCCAATGCAACTACTGCCCTCTTGTGGAGTTATGAAAGAACACATCAGGAGGTTACACACGGCCACAGTTGTTAAAGCCAAAGGTATTTGACGCGGTGTTAATTGGGCAGTTATTTGCTACTACAGACCACAATAGCAAACACTGAGGTGATTAAACGGATGTCTTATTTAGAGCACTTAAGGCAGACCTGGGCAAAATAGGGCCCGCGGGCCACGTGCGGCCCATTAAGATTTTCAATCTGGCCCGCCAGACGTTCTACATAGTTTTTTTTAAACCTTTTAACATCAAAACTGTAGCCGCTGTTTTTAAATGGCCGCAACTTTTGAACTATAGAAAGTATTTCAACGGTTGAAATCTGCACTTTTGGGTGTTATAGGAGTTATTAGGGTAATCTAGGTCACAGCAGCTCAGACCAGGAACAAAGCAGAGTGGGCGGGGCTTGTTTTCAGAGCAGCCAGCATGTGTCAGGAACAGATGCGGAAGCAATTTTTTACAACATATTTCATATTGTAGGTGTTTATTACCCTTTGCATTCGTATTTTTCTGCTTGTTACATTTTTGTTGTAAAAGATGTCTATATACACACACACACATATACTGTATATATATATATATATATATATATATATATATATATATATATATATATATATATATATATATATAATATATATATATATACATATATATATATATATATATATATATATATATATATATATATATATATACATATATATATATATATATATATATATATATATATATATATATACATATATATATATATATATATATATATACATATATATATATATATATATATATACATATATATATATATATATATATATATATATATATATATATATATATATATATATATATATATATATATATATATATATATATATATATATATATATATATATATATATATACACATATACACTACCGTTCAAAAGTTTGTGGTCACCCAAACAATTTTGTGTAATAGCCTTCATTTCTAAGAACAAGAATAGACTGTGGAGTTTCAGATGAAAGTTCTCTTTTTCTGGCCATTTTGAGCGTTTAATTGACACCACAAATGTGATGCTCCAGAAACTCAATCTGCTCAAAGGAAGGTCAGTTTTGTAGCTTCTGTAACGAGCTAAAGTGTTTTCAGATGTGTGAACATGATTGCACAAGGGTTTTCTAATCATCAATTAGCCTTCTGAGCCAATGAGCAAACACATTGTACCATTAGAACACTGGAGTGATAGTTGCTGGAAATGGGCCTCTATACACCTATGTAGATATTGCACCAAAAACCAGACATTTGCAGCTAGAATATATATATACAAAAACACACACATATATATATAAATATATATATATACATATATATATACATACACACGTATATATATACACACACACACATGTATATATATATATACACACATATATATATATACACAGTATATATACACACACATATATATACACACAATACACATATGTATATACACATTTATATATACACATGTATGTAGGTACACAGAACATCGGAGGGTCAAATGTGCGAGAAAATGAGAGCAGCCAGTGTTGACAAACAATGTTGCAACCTTGTGTGGGAAGCGTTTGTGGGTCTGATGGACCCGTTGCATTTTGTGGCTTTTAATGCCTCACAATCAAACACTTTTATGTTAAAATACTGAACAGATGTTTATTGGGATAAGGTAAACATCTGTTCAGTATTTTAACATGAAAGTGTTTGATTGTGAGGCATTAAAAGTAGAGATGTCTGATAACTTTTTTTTTTCCCGATATCCGATATTCCGATATTGTCCAACTCTTAATTACTGATTCCGATATCAAGCGATACCGATGTATACAGTGGTGGAATGAACACATTATTATGCCTCATTTTGTTGTGATGCCCCGCTGGATGCATTAAACAATGTAACAAGGTGTTCCAAAATAAATCAACTAGGGCTGCAACAACTAATCGATTAAATCGATTAAAATCGATTATAAAAATAGTTGCCGATTAATTTAGTCATCGATTCGTTGGATCTATGCTATGCGCATGCGCAGAGGCTTTAAAAAAATAAAAATAAAAATAAAAAATGTTTTTTTTTTATTTTTTTAATAAACCTTTATTTATAAACTGCAACATGTACAAACAGCTGAGAAACAATAATCAAAATAAGTATAGTGCCAGTATGCTGGTTTTTTTCAATAAAATACTGGAAAGGATAGAAATGTAGTTTGTGAAGTGAAGTGAAGTGAATTACATTTATATAGCGCTTTTTCTCAAGTGACTCAAAGCGCTTTACATTGTGAAACCCAATATCTAAGTTACATTTAAACCAGTGTGGGTGGCACTGGGAGCAGGTGGGTAAAGTGTCTTGCCCAAGGACACAACGGCAGTGACTAGGATGGCGGAAGCGGGGATCGAACCTGCAACCCTCAAGTTGCTGGCACGGCCGCTCTACCAACCGAGCTATACCGTCCCTTGTCTCTTTTATCCGATTATTAATCGAAGTAATAATCGACAGATTAATCGATTATCAAATTAATAGTTAGTTGCAGCCCTAAAATCAACTCAAGTTATGGAAAAAAATGCCAACATGGCACTGCCATATTTATTATTGAAGTCACAAAGTGCATTATTCTTTTTAACATGCCTCAAAACAGCAGCTTGGAATTTGGGACATGCTCTCCCTGAGAGAGCATGAGGAGGTTGAGGTGGGCGGGGTTGGGGGGGGGGTCTTGTAGGGGGTTGCAGGGGGTGTATATTGTAGCGTACCGGAAGAGTTGGTGCTGCAAGGGGTTCTGGGTATTTGTTGTGTTGTGTTTATGTTGTGTTACGGTGCGGATGTTCTCCCGAAATGTGTTTGTCATTCTTGTTTGGTGTGGGTTCACAGTGTGGCGCATATTTGTAACAGTGTTAAAGTTGTTTATACGTCCACCCTCAGTGTGACCTGTATGGCTGTTGACCAAGTATGCATTGCATTCACTTGTGTGTGTGAAAAGCCGTAGATATTATGTGATTGGGCCGGCATGCAAAGGCAGTGCCTTTAAGGTTTATTGGCGCTCTGTACTTCTCCCTACGTCCGTGTACACAGCGGCCTTTTAAAAAGTAATACATTTTACTTTTTGAAACCGATACCGATAATTTCCGATATTACATTTTAAAGCATTCATCGGTTGATAATATCGGCAGTCCGATATTATCGGGCATCTCTAATTAAAAGCCACAAAATGCACCGGGTCCATCAGACCCGCAAACGCTGGCTGAGTAACAACAATATGAACATTATTCATACTTGACAACAATGGATTCCTCACCTTTTTCGTCACTCTTGTCCCGAATGGCAAACGTGTCGTTACTAAGCGAGACGCACTGAGCGTTGAGGACGTCGGCCCTCATGCCAGGGAATTTAGGCGATGATACGAGTCTGCCCTCGTAGGAAAATATATACAAGCCTGCCCCGTCCACTAGGAGAGCATGTCTGGGAGTGGGAATAAGGACACGGTGATTACACTTTTATATGGATGCCGTGCACTTCGTCTTAATAAAGCAGATGGTATTTAGGTAAGGGATTTGTATGCACATGAACAACAAGAGCGACTTCCTCAGCAGGATGCTGGAGGCTCTGCTGTGATTATAGAATGACGAGTAATCTATTTAGCAGCATGAGGAGTGCTACTCCATATTAATCTGATTTCCCCAAGTGGTTACACTATCAGACTTATTAATGACATACTTTGCTTAAGCTACAGCACAGCTCCCAGGTGGTAGTAATGATGCCTAGGAGAGGCCTCCACCCGCTGCTGGGATAAAGCACATGGCTCACCTCTCCGCTTGCAGGATGAGGCTGACTGTTCCCTCCTTCAGGTCAAATATTAGAGGAGTATTCCAGTTCTTGGTGCTGGCACAAACCGAAAAACAAAAACATGCAAAACTATTCAGTCCTTGAAAAAAATACACAGAGGAGAATACAAACATGCTTTAAAAAATTGTTTTTAAATTCTACCATCACAAATATTATTAGATGTATGTTGGTGTGATAGGCCAAACTTTTGTCATCAAGAACCACCTCAAAAACACTACTATTTTTACCCGCTCATAGGCAGTGCGCCTTATAGTCCGGTGCGCCCTATGGTCCGGAAAATACGGTACTTTGTGGACGCAGTCTCTGCTCCACACGCTGTAAGTCTTTGCTGTCGTCCAGCATTCACTTTTGGTTTACTTTGCAGCCAGTTCAGCTATAGTTTCATTTTGCATAGCCATCCCTAAGCTTCAATGCCTTTTGCTTATTTTTAGTACCTTTTTACCTGCACACTGCCTCCCGCCGTCGTCTGCATATTGTGATCATGACAAACCATCGTCGTCGTTCCCGACATCTACAAAGCAATTAGCTACCTGCTGCCACCTACTGATATGAAAGAGTATTACACGGTTACTCTAGACAGTACAGACACTTATCAACGGCACTTTATTCACGCTGTAAGTCTTTGCTGTCGTCCAGCATTCAGTTTTTGTTTACTTTGTGGCCAGTTCAGTTTTAGTTTCGTTTTGCATAGGAATCCCTAAGCGTCAATACCTTTTCTTAGCGGCACTCGTCTTTTGTTTATTTTTAGTTTAAGGATTAGGTACCTTTTTACCTGCACACTGCCTCCCGCTGTCGTCTGCATATTGTGATCACGACAAACATCTACAAAGCAATTAGCTACCTGCTGCCACCTACTGATACAGAAGAGTATTACACGGTTACTCTAGACAGTACAGACACTTAACGGCACTTTATTCACGCTGTAAGTCTTTGCTGTCGTCCAGCATTCAGTTTTTGTTTACTTTGCAGCCAGTTCAGTTTTAGTTTCGTTTTGCATGGGCATCCCTAAGCGTCAATGCCTTTTGTTTATTTTTAGTTTAAGGATCAGGTACCTTTTTACCTGCACACTGCCTCCCGCTGTCATCTGCATATTGTGATTGCGACAAACATCTACAAAGCAATTAGCTACCTGCTGCCACCTACTGATACGGAAGAGTATTACACGGTTACTCTAGTACAGACACTTAACGGCACTTTATTTACGCTGTAAGTCTTTGCTGTCGTCCAGCATTCAGTTTTTGTTTACTTTGTGGCCAGTTCAGTTTTAGTTTCGTTTTGCATAGCCTTCCCTAAGCTTCAATGCCTTTTCTTAGCGGCACTCGCCTTTTGTTTATTTTTAGTTTAAGGATCAGGTACCTTTTTACCTGCACACTGCCTCCCGCTGTCGTCTGCATATTGTGATCGCGACAAACATCTACAAAGCAATTAGCTACCTGCTGCCACCTACTGATACGGAAGAGTATTACACGGTTACTCTAGACAGTACAGACACTTAACAACGGCACTTTATTCACGGTGTAAGTCTTTGCTGTCGTCCAGCATTCAGTTTTTGTTTACTTTGCAGCCAGTTCAGTTTTAGTTTCGTTTTGCATAAGCAACCTTAAGCGTCAATGCCTTTTCTTAGCGGCACTCGCCTTTTGTTTATTTTTAGTTTAAGGATTAGGTACCTTTTTACCTTCACACTGCCTCCCGCTGTCGTCTGCATATTGTGATCACGACAAACATCTACAAAGCAATTAGCTACCTGCTGCCACCTACTGTTACGGAAGAGTATTACACGGTTACTCTAGACAGTACAGACACTTAACAATGGCACTTTATTCACGCTGTAAGTCTTTGCTGTCGTCCAGCATTCAGTTTTTGTTTACTTTGCAGCCAGTTCAGTTGTAGTTTCATTTTGCATAGCCTTCCCTAAGCTTCAATGCCTTTTGTTTATTTTTAGTTTAAGGATTAGGTACCTTTTTACCTGCACGCTGCCTCCCGCTGTCGTCTGCATATTGTGATCACGACAAACCATCGTCGTCGTTCCCGACATCTACAAAGCAATTAGCTACCTGCTGCCACCTACTGATATGAAAGAGTATTACACGGTTACTCTAGACAGTACAGACACTTATCAACGGCACTTTATTCACGCTGTAAGTCTTTGCTGTCGTCCAGCATTCAGTTTTTGTTTACTTTGTGGCCAGTTCAGTTTTAGTTTCGTTTTGCATAGGAATCCCTAAGCGTCAATACCTTTTCTTAGCGGCACTCGTCTTTTGTTTATTTTTAGTTTAAGGATTAGGTACCTTTTTACCTGCACACTGCCTCCCGCTGTCGTCTGCATATTGTGATCACGACAAACATCTACAAAGCAATTAGCTACCTGCTGCCACCTACTGATACGGAAGAGTATTACACGGTTACTCTAGACAGTACAGACACTTAACGGCACTTTATTCACGCTGTAAGTCTTTGCTGTCGTCCAGCATTCAGTTTTTGTTTACTTTGCAGCCAGTTCAGTTTTAGTTTCGTTTTGCATGGGCATCCCTAAGCGTCAATGCCTTTTGTTTATTTTTAGTTTAAGGATCAGGTACCTTTTTACCTGCACACTGCCTCCCGCTGTCATCTGCATATTGTGATTGCGACAAACATCTACAAAGCAATTAGCTACCTGCTGCCACCTACTGATACGGAAGAGTATTACACGGTTACTCTAGTACAGACACTTAACGGCACTTTATTTACGCTGTAAGTCTTTGCTGTCGTCCAGCATTCAGTTTTTGTTTACTTTGTGGCCAGTTCAGTTTTAGTTTCGTTTTGCATAGCCTTCCCTAAGCTTCAATGCCTTTTCTTAGCGGCACTCGCCTTTTGTTTATTTTTAGTTTAAGGATCAGGTACCTTTTTACCTGCACACTGCCTCCCGCTGTCGTCTGCATATTGTGATCGCGACAAACATCTACAAAGCAATTAGCTACCTGCTGCCACCTACTGATACGGAAGAGTATTACACGGTTACTCTAGACAGTACAGACACTTAACAACGGCACTTTATTCACGGTGTAAGTCTTTGCTGTCGTCCAGCATTCAGTTTTTGTTTACTTTGCAGCCAGTTCAGTTTTAGTTTCGTTTTGCATAAGCAACCTTAAGCGTCAATGCCTTTTCTTAGCGGCACTCGCCTTTTGTTTATTTTTAGTTTAAGGATTAGGTACCTTTTTACCTTCACACTGCCTCCCGCTGTCGTCTGCATATTGTGATCACGACAAACATCTACAAAGCAATTAGCTACCTGCTGCCACCTACTGTTACGGAAGAGTATTACACGGTTACTCTAGACAGTACAGACACTTAACAATGGCACTTTATTCACGCTGTAAGTCTTTGCTGTCGTCCAGCATTCAGTTTTTGTTTACTTTGCAGCCAGTTCAGTTGTAGTTTCATTTTGCATAGCCTTCCCTAAGCTTCAATGCCTTTTGTTTATTTTTAGTTTAAGGATTAGGTACCTTTTTACCTGCACGCTGCCTCCCGCTGTCGTCTGCATATTGTGATCACGACAAACCATCGTCGTCGTTCCCGACATCTACAAAGCAATTAGCTACCTGCTGCCACCAAACTGATATGAAAGAGTATTACACAGTTACTCTAGACAGTACAGACACTTATCAACGGCACTTTATTCACGCTGTAAGTCTTTGCTGTCGTCCAGCATTCAGTTTTTGTTTACTTTGTGGCCAGTTCAGTTTTAGTTTAATTTTGCATAGGCATCCCTAAGCTTCAATGCCTTTTCTTAGCGGCACTCACCTTTTGTTTATTCTTAGTTTAAGTAGTGTGCCGCGGCACAGTGGTTGAAAAACACTGCGCTAGATGACGCTCGAGTACCACTAGTTTGAGAATGGCTGCACCAGGCAAAGTAATGTAAATACCATATTGTTACTTTTTTGTATTTTGCACACAATGTGCTTTACTTTCTTATCAAGTAAAGCTCCTTTGAAGATGAGGAGCCACTTACTGGTAGGACAATGCATCTTGCGTGAATTGATTTCCATATAAGGAGGCTTATGTTACGTCAGGGCGGAGAAACACTATATTCCAGTTCCTTGTGGGGGGAATAAGAGAAAAATGGTTCCGCTGGGGATAAAGGATGAGTGAGGTACTTACTTGTAGATGTAGCACTGCAGGGATGTGGCGACTACCAGGTGCCCGAAAGCCAAGGAGGCTTTGATAACTCGATCCCTGAATTCCAACACGTCCACTGCGTCGTTCATCACATTCCTCACCTGTGGAAAAAACCACACAAAATGACACATGAAAGATCAGTTCAGTCAAACCTTTTTTTATTTATAAACCCAGGAAGAAGTATATCAAATATCCAAGCATACATAAGGTGGTCAGAAAACAAGCTGTTTGGAATGAGTGTTATAAATCTTATATAATCTTCAGACTTCTTCCTAATGAGCCATTTGAAATGTCCCCAATTTGTAATGTTTTTCCCATTGGTGACTACAGTGGATATCTCCATATATGGTCAAGCTTTACCCAAAAAGCTTTGCGCAAGTCTGCTATTGTCCCCCGCGCAGGAGTCAAAAAGCGCCTTTTTTTCGCGATCCTCTTGTTGTGGGGCAGAATGGCTCGTACATGCACATGCGTTCTGCTCTGTTGCCATTTCTAATACGAATTAGCGTACAGTTCAAACTTATATCTGTCAGTAGACTCGCTACAAAAGCGCTAAAAACTACAACAAGGATGACGAGGAGAAGACGCTGTGGAAGTGGAGCCACGTAAATAGGACCGCAGCATCCCGAAGGCATCAGAAAGCAGCTTGAAAACGATCTGCAAAACATCATCTATGCAACATTTTAACCAACGAACCACCATTACATGTTATTTGGACCACAAAAAAAGTGTTATAAATGTAGAAAAAAAAATATCATAATATGACCCCTTTAAGGATGTGGGAGACATATAGAATTATAACTTTTTTGCCTTTGATTTATTAAACACTGACGTCCAGTGTTGGGACTAACTGTAACGCTGTTACTTTCGGCGGTAAATAGTAATGTAACGCGTTATTTTTTATATTCAGTAACTCAGTTACCGTTACTACATGATGCGTTACTGCGTTATTTTACCTTATTTTTTATGTAGTATCGGCTAGAAACTGAGAAGATCTGAGTGTGTTTTATTGGAGCGACAAGGAAGAGGCGACGTGTGTGTGTGTGTGTGGGGTGGGGGGGCGTGTCTGTGTTTACTAACAAGACATGGCGAAGCCGAAGCAGAGTTTCTTAACATGGAGATATTCTCACTACTTTTCTTTTGTCGAGCATAAAGAAAAGAACATTTTAGTTAAATGTAAAGAGAGACACACTTCACCTCCTAAGCAACAGCGGCTGGATTTTAACAAGGCACTGCTAGCCAGGACAACATTGATAGAGCCATTGCAACATGTGTGCTAGAACAGTGGTCCCCAACCACCGGGCCGCACAAGAAATTAAAAAAAATATATATATATATATTTTTTTATGAAATCAACATAAAAAACACAATATATACATTATATATCAATATAGACCAATACAGTCTGCAGGGATACAGTCCGTAAGCACACATGATTGTATTTATTTATGTAAAAAAAAAAAAAAAAAAAAAAAAAAATTTTTTTTTTTTTTAAATACACCCCCCCCCACACCGGTCCGTGGGACAAATTTTCAATCGTTGACCGGTCCGCAGCTACAAAAAGGTTGGGGACCACTGTGCTAGAAGACAGCATGCAGGCTATTTCTACAGTGGAGTCACCCGATTTCAGGAAGCTAATTAGCATGATACCGGGCGCCAAATGGCACCTGGACAGTGAGTACATAAAAATGGAAAGCGAGCTAAAGAAAACACTCCAAACTCTGCCTCTGCTCATCATTCAGCACCGAAGGTACACACTCTGTCAATTCTCTTATATACTCTTTCATTCTAGACTTCTAGAGTGTTTGATTATCACATCACTCTAAATGTATAGACTATAAAGTTCACAAACATAAAGAGGGATCCTAGTGGGCCAGGCCAATCTTTCCTTTTCTCTAAACTAAAACTGGGGAAATGTGTAGAGTGTTCTGGGCTTCAGACATGATTTTATTTCACAATTCCTTGAGAGAAAAAAACGCCTGGTTAGGCTTTGTGTATGTAGTGTGTGCCTTCCTTGCTTTACAGCTATGTTGTTATTATGCTGTTTGTTACTTATGTATGTTGTGTTGCAGCTATTTAAAATAGTTTTGTCAATTTGTTCTGGCCTGAAACAAATTGGCCCTTTGAAACATATCTTTTGTCTTTGTGTGTTGTATGTAGACCACATTGATTAGCAGAGTTCAGTGATGCAAATGCATGTCAAGTTGATCAACACGTTGTATTATTCTCCAGTGCAATAACAGTACTAAAATGAAGGCTAAAAGGCCATTAAAGGGGGCCTTAAATTTTTTTTTTTAAATACAAAAAAAATATATATATATAGGGTTAGGGTACTAAACTAAATAGTTACTTTTCACAGTAACGCATAACTTTTTGGTGTAAGTAACTGAGTTACTTTTGAAATAAAGTAACTAGTAAGTGTAACTAGTTACTGGTTTTCAGTAACTAACCCAACACGTCTATTTAATTCTAATATTATTTCAAGATATCAGCATATATATTTAACGATAAATGCTGCAGATTGCATCTTAGGTTTGTGTTATAATGATGATATCAGTTCGATATCTTGTAACAACTTGTTTTTTTTAATAAACCGTTTGTTTTTTCAGAAAAAAAATAAAAATAAACAAGAGTGAGTGTGTGCACGTGCTGGTGAGCTGCCATACATAAATACTTACCTAGCAGCTCCCTCTCTGAATGAATGAAAGGGCCTTTTCCAGCGCCAGGTGAAAGGTGGGGTTATTTTTACAGCTTTACAAATCTTCCTCCTCTGCCCCCCTTCCAGCAGAGCCAAATTTGCAAGCAACACAAGCAGGAATTAAAGGAAAAAAAACATTTGACTGCAAGGCGGTAAATTTAGCTGTGATTCACAAACCACTGGCAGATGTGCTTGTTTAAAGCAGGAGGGAAGGTGGAGGAGGCCGACATAAAAAGTGCCTGCAAGGCTGAAGGATTGTATCTCGTGTGTGATATGATGATGACCTTCCTTGGAACCAATTGAATAAAGTTGCGCCTTTATGAAGATACTCTTTAGAGCAGACCTGGGCAAATTAAAGGCCTACTGAAAGGAAATTTTTTTATTTAAACGGGGATAGCAGATCCATTCTATTTGTCATACTTGATCATTTCGCGATATTGCCATATTTTTGCTGAAAGGATTTAGTAGAGAACATTGACGATAAAGTTCGCAACTTTTGGTCTCTGATAAAAAAAAGCCTTGCCCCTACCGGAAGTAGCGTGACGACACCGGAGGAAGGACTGCTCACATTTTCCTATTGTTTACACCAGCAGCGAGAGAGATTCCGACCGAGAAAGCGACGATTACCCCATGAATTTGAGCGAGGATGAAAGATTCGTGGATGAGGACCGTGAAAGTGAAGGACTAGAGTGCAGTGCAGGACGTATCTTTTTTCGCTCTGACCGTAACTTAGGTACAAGGGTTCATTGGATTCCACACTCTCTCCTTTTTCTATTGTGGATCACGGATTTGTATTTTAAACCACCTGGGATACTATATCAACGCGAAATGGACATTCACAGTGACTTTTATCTCCACGACAATACATCGGTGAAGCTCTTTAGCTACTGAGCTAAAGTGATAGCATCGGGCTTCACTGCATATAGAAACAAAACAAATAAGTCCCTGACTGGAAGGATAGACAGAAGATCAAAAACACTACCAAACTCTGGACATGTAAATACACGGTTAATGCTTTCCAGCTTGGCGAAGCTTAGCAATGCTGTTGCTAACGACGCCATTGAAGCTAACTTAGCTACGGAACCTCGACAGAGCTATGCTAAAAACATTAGCTCTGCACCTACGCCAGCTCTCATCTGCTCATCACGACCCGTGCTCACCTGCGTTCCAGCGATCGACGGTACGACGAAGGACTTCACCCGATCACCGATGCGGTTGGCGGCCCGGAGACGGAGGAAGTCAAGGTGAGGTCGTTCGGCTAGCACGTCTGCTATCCTCAAAGTCCTCCTTGTTGTGTTGCTGCAGCCAGCCGCTAATACACCGATCCCACCTACAACTTTCTTCTTTGCAGTCTCCATTGTTCATTAAACAAATTGCAAAAGATTCACCAACACAGATGTCCAGAATACTGTGGAATTTTGGGGTGAAAACAGAGCTTTTTTGTATTGGATTCAATGGGTCCGAATACTTCCGTATCAACCGTTGACGTCACGCGCATATGTCATCATATCTAGACGTTTTCAACCGGAAGTGTGGCGTGAAATTTAAAATGTCACTTTATAAGTTAACCCGGCCGTATTGGCATGTGTTGCAATGTTAAGATTTCATCATTGATATATAAACTATCCGACTGCGTGGTCGCTAGTAGTGGCTTTCAGTAGGCCTTTAAGGCTTTCAGTGATCAAAGTTTTTCTCCAGTGTTCGAGTTTTCGGTGCGTCCCTTGTCAGTAGTGTGCAAATAATAGGCTATATAATTAATTAATTAATTAATTAATTATGGAACTACTAAATTGTTAGTTTGTAAACCTCTAATAAGAAATTCTAGTTGGCAAAAAGGTACTAAAATAAATATAAAAATATATAATTTTTATTTAAAGGCCTACTGAAAGCCACTACTAGCGACCACGCAGTCTGATAGTTTATATATCAATGATGAAATCTTAACATTGCAACACATGCCAATACGGCCGGGTTAACTTACAAAGTGACATTTTAAATTTCCCGCTAAACTTCCGGTTGAAAACGTCTATGTATGATGACGTATGCGCGTGACGTCAATCGTTGAAACGGAAGTATTCGGACGCCATTGAATCCAATACAAAAAGCTCTGTTTTCATCTCAAAATTCCACAGTATTCTGGACATCTGTGCAGTTTGCAATTTGTTTAATGAACAATGGAGACTGCAAAGAAGAAAGCTGTAGGTGGGATCGGTGTATTAGCGGCTGGCTGCAGCAACACAAACAGGAGGACTTTGAGTTGGATAGCAGACGCGCTATCCGACGCTAGCCACCGACCGCATCGGTGATTGGGTGAAGTCCTTCGTCGCACCGTCGATCGCTGGAACGCAGGTGAGCACGGGTGTTGATGAGCAGATGAGGGCTGGCTGGCGTAGGTGGATAGCTAATGTTTTTAGCATAGCTCTGTGAGGTCCCGTTGCTAAGTTAGCTTCAATGGCGTCGTTAGCAACAGCATTGTTAATCTTCGCCAGGCTGGAAAGCATTAACCGTGTAGTTACATGTCCATGGTTTAATAGTATTGTTGATTTTCTGTCTATCCTTCCAGTCAGGAGCTTATTTCTTTTGTTTCTATATGCAGTTAAGCCCGATGCTATCACGTTAGCTCCGTAGCTAAAGTGTTTCGCCGATGTATTGTCGTGGAGATAAAAGTCACCGTGAATGTCCATTTCGTGTTCTCGACTCTCATTTTCAAGAGGATATAGTATCCCAGGTGGTTTAAAATACAAATCCGTGATCCACAATAGAAAAAGGAGAGAGTGTGGAATCCAATGAGCCAGCTTGTACCTAAGTTACGGTCAGAGCGAAAAAATATGCGTCCTGCACTGCACTCTAGTCCTTCACTCTCACGTTCCTCATCCACGAATCTTTCATCCTGGCTCAAATTCATGGGGTAATCGTCGCTTTCGCGGACCCGAATCGCTCTCGCTACATTGTAAACAATGGGGAAATGTGAGGAGCCTTTCAACCTGTGACGTCTCGCTACTTCCGGTACAGGCAAGGCTTTTTTTTATCAGCGACCAAAAGTTGCGAACTTTATCGTCGATGTTCTCTACTAAATCCTTTCAACAAAAATATGGCAATATCGCGAAATGATCAAGTATGACACATAGAATGGATCTGCTATCCCCGTTTAAATAAAAAAAATTCATTTCAGTAGGCCTTTAATAAAGAAATCTCTGAAGGCGGCCCCATACAACACATGGAAAATGGGAGGACTTTTTTGACTGCCCGTTGCCGTGGGATACAATATTCAAATTCATCTACAAAACTACTATTCATGTGCAAAATGGTTATTTTCAAATTAAAATGATTTATAACTTCTTACCCACGGGAAAAATGGAATATGAGAGAGTCAGATGATTGCCGATTTTGTTGTCAGGAGTCTGAATCCACCCTGCGTTTGTTTTGGTATTGTCATATTGTGTCTCAGTGGGGTCATGGGATACGGTAAACATCTGTTCAGTATTTTAACATAAAAGTATTTGATTGTGAGGCATTAAAAGCCACAAAATGCAACGGGTCCATCAGACCCACAGACAACAATATGAACATTACACAAGGGTTGTGTCTCTGTTGACAAGTGCGGGTGTTAGTGTCACTACCTGCATGGTTTTCCTCTTGGTTAAAGTGATCATGAAGTTGTTCCACTCCCAGTGTTGCTCCACCACGTTGGCAAAGATGACATGGCCATTCCCACAAGCCCCGGCCACCTGTGTGCCGTCGGCAGACCAGGCGAGGCTGAACACGCTGCCCGTGTTGGGTTTCTCCAAAGCATAGGACCACTGAAAGTGGAGAAGGAACATCAGTGTCACTGACGGGCATTTCATGACAACCTTAAGAAGGGTTTCTTTTTGGGAGTGCTTGGAAGCAACTAGAAGAGGCAAGGCAGAATGTGAAGTGTGCTAGAAAAGAATGTCTAGTCAGTCAATCAGCGAGCTGTGATGAACTGTGAGACATTTAAGGAGCACTTGGTCCTGCCAAGCCCAGCAGTGGCGCTCGTAAACATGTGCTCTGCTATCCTCATTTATCACACATGCAGGGAGGAGGAGGATGTGCTGGGATGAAAGCCGCAACCAGGGGTCTGACCAACAAAACCTTGGAAAGGATTTAGTGGTCCAACCTGAGACAGGGATAGTAAGTTAGATAGAGGTGTCACATGACTAAAACAGACAGCCTTAATGTACTTTAAATAGCTAAGCAAACTGATCCCTAACCAAACTGAAATCCATGATTCTTAGCTTCTATTGTAAATTGCATTAGCGTTACCTCCGCCAAGCACAACAATAATAAGGCTTTGATTTTTAGTTGCGTGTGTTGGTTGTTCAAAGAGTGCAATTATGCCAAAACACTTTTCCAAAATAGAAGAGTGCCACTAGAATCATGGCTTATTGTTCACCTGGACATATAATGACCATATTGTACCATATGTCCCGGCAAGAAATCTGCGTTCAAAGAACTCCGGCTTATTCCCAGAACCCAAAAAAGTCTGCGGGCTATAGAGCGTTTTCTATTCGGGCTCCAGTACTCTGGAATGCCCTCCCAGTAACAGTTAGAGATGCTACCTCAGTAGAAGCATTACAACTCATTTGTATACTCTAGCCTTTAAATAGAACCCCCTTTTAGAGCAGTTGATCTGCCGTTTATTTTCTGCTCTGCTTGGCACAGATTCCGTGACCACAGATGTTGCTCTAGCTGTCCAAAGTCGGGACCCATAATGGACCACTCATCTGTGCATCGGTTGGGGACGTCTCTGTGCTGCTGACCTGTCTCCACTCAAGATGATCTCCTGATGGCCCCACTATGGACTGGACTCTCACTATTATGTTAGATCCACTATGTACTGGACTCTCACTATTATGTTAGATCCACTATGGACTGGACTCTCTCACTATTATGTTAGATCCACTATGGACAGGACTCTCACACTATTATGTTAGATCCACTATGGACTGGACTCTCTCACTATTATGTTAGATCCACTATGGACTGGACTCTCACACTATTATGTTAGATCCACTATGGACTGGACTCTCACTATTATGTTAGATCCACTATGGACTGGACTCTCTCACTATTATGTTAGATCCACAATGGACTGGACTCTCACTATTATGTTAGATCCACTATGGACTGGACTCTCACTATTATGTTAGATCCACTATGGACTGGACTCTCACACTATTATGTTAGATCCACTATGGACTGGACTCTCACACTATTATGTTAGATCCACTATGGACTGGACTCTCACACTATTATGTTAGATCCACTATGGACTGGACTCCCACACTATTATGTTAGATCCACTATGGACTGGACTCTCACTATTATGTTAGATCCACTATTGACTGGACTCTCACACTATTATGTTAGATCCACTATGGACTGGACTCTCACACTATTATGTTAGATCCACTATGGACTGGACTCTCACACTATTATGTTAGATCCACTATGGACTGGACTCCCACACTATTATGTTAGATCCACTATGGACTGGACTCTCACACTATTATGCTCGATCCACTATGGACTGGACTCTCACACTATTATGTTAGACCCACTATGGACTGGACTCTCACACTATTATGTTAGACCCACTATGGACTGGACTCTCACACTATTATGTTAGATCCACTATGGACTGGACTCTCACTATTATGTTAGATCCACTATGGACTGGACTCTCACACTATTATGTTAGACCCACTATGGACTGGACTCTCACACTATTATGTTAGATCCACTATGGACTGGACTCTCACACTATTATGTTAGATCCACTATGGACTGGACTCTCACACTATTATGTTAGATCCACTATGGACTGGACTCTCACTATTATGTGTGTATATTGTTCATATTACATATTGTTATGAAGGTGTCTGTTCCTCCATTATACTTGCAGTGTGTATATTGTACATATTACATATTGTTATGAAGATGTCTGTTCCTCCATTATACTTGCAGTGTGTATATTGTACATATTACATATTGTTATGAAGGTGTCTGTTACTACATGATATATATACTTGCAGTGTGCATATTGTACATATCACATATTGTTATGAAGATGTCTGTTCCTCCATTATACTTGCAGTGTGTATATAAAATGTTGATGGAGAGTTTTGAAGTTGTTTAAAAGACTTTGAAGGCTACAATGGTGACCAGAAGGTAACAGGTTAGGTGCTTTCATCTCCTCAGTACAAGTACGGGGCCTCCACTTCCAAGTAGTTAATGTCATATCGAGGACCCAAAATAGTTGCTGGAAAAAAATAAGAGCTGCACTGCCCTGTGGACAAGAGACAGTTTGTTCGACTTCAATTGAACGGCATTTAATTGCTCTCCCCTCCTTTTTCCTACAACTCCAGCCGTCCTCACTCATCGCGGCAGGGGCTGTTTTTTATATTTACTACATGAGTGGCCTCGTATTTGAGGAGGCTACCGAGCTTCAACCTTCATGAGAGACGTCATTTATTCTGCAGCTAATGTCTTTATATGTCCCAGTCGGTGTTAAAGCCCCTGAGGGAGGGCAGGAGGGGGGACTGGGGTACTTGATGCATGCAACTGAGGGAGGGCAGGAGGTGGGACTGGGGTACTTGATGCATGCAGCTGAGGGAGGGCAGGAGGTGGGACTGGGGTACTTGATGCATGCAGCTGAGGGAGGGCAGGAGGGGGGACTGGGGTACTTGATGCATGCAACTGAGGGAGGGCAGGAGGTGGGACTGGGGTACTTGATGCATGCAGGAGGTGGGACTGGGGTACTTGATGCATGCAGGAGGTGGGACTGGGGTACTTGATGCATGCAGGAGGTGGGACTGGGGTACTTGATGCATGCAGGAGGTGGGACTGGGGTACTTGATGCATGCAGCCGAGGGAGGGCAGGAGGGGGGACTGGGGTACTTGATGCATGCAGCTGAGGGAGGGCAGGAGGTGGGACTGGGGTACTTGATGCATGCAGCTGAGGGAGGGCAGGAGGAGGGACTGAGGTACATGATGCATGCAGCTGAATGCTGATTGCGCCAAGTAAAATTCCTAGTTTGTGAACCCGTTCTCAAACAATGGCAATAAAAAAAAAACTCTTCTTCTGATGCATGCAGCTGAGGGAGGGCAGGAGGTGGGACTGGGGTACTTGATGCATGCAGGAGGTGGGACTGGGGTACTTGATGCATGCAGGAGGTGGGACTGGGGTACTTGATGCATGCAGCTGAGGGAGGGCAGGAGGTGGGACTGGGGTACTTGATGCATGCAGGAGGTGGGACTGGGGTACTTGATGCATGCAGGAGGTGGGACTGGGGTACTTGATGCATGCAGGAGGTGGGACTGGGGTACTTGATGCATGCAGCTGAGGGAGGGCAGGAGGTGGGACTGGGGTACTTGATGCATGCAGGAGGTGGGACTGGGGTACTTGATGCATGCAGGAGGTGGGACTGGGGTACTTGATGCATGCAGGAGGTGGGACTGGGGTACTTGATGCATGCAGGAGGTGGGACTGGGGTACTTGATGCATGCAGCTGAATGCATACAGCAGATTGTAATGAAGCGGGACATGTGATACCCGTCAAGAAGGAGCACTGCTGGATTCACGCTTACCTAATGCCTTTAACACATTGAGCTGTTTTACTCCTTCATGACTGTGTGCACACGTGTCTCTTATGTGCATGTGTGCAACGAGAAGTTTCAAGATTGAGTGCACGCAAGAAAAAATATGACAACTCAATATGAGTAGTAAAAATGCGTGACTCTTTAATGTCCATTTGAAGGATGTGTTTGTGTGTAACAAAACTCTGACTTATAAGAAATAGGAAGAGGGATTAATTGTAGTGTTGTCCCGGTACCAATATTATTTCCATACTTTTCGGTACTTAAATAAAGGGGACCACAAAAATGGCATTATTTGCTTTATTTGAACAAAAAAAATCTTAGGGTACATGAAACATATGTTTATTATTGCAATTTAGTCTTTAAATAAAATAGTGAACATACTAGACAACTTGTCTTTTAGTAGTAAGTAAACAAACAAAGACTCCTAATTAGTCTGCTGACGTATGCAGTAACATATTGTGTCATTTATACACCTATTATTTTGTACACATTATTAAGGACAAGTGGTAGAAAATGTATTATTAATCCACTTGTTCATTTACTGTTAATATCTGATTATTTTCTCTTTTAACATGTTCTATCTACACTTCTGTTAAAATGTAATAATCACTTATTCTTCTCTTCTTTGATACTTTACATTAGTTTTGGATGATACCACACATTTAGGTATCAATCCGATACCAAGTAGTTACAGGATCATACATTGGTCATATTCAAAGTCCTCATGTGTCCAGGGACGTATTTACTGACTTTATAAACATAATATGAATTTTAAAAAATGAAAGCTGTTGTGATGCCAAAAAATATCGATGTAATCATAGTAGAATCGACGAGATACGCCATTGTACTTGGTATCATTACAGTGGATGTCAGGTGTAGATCCACCCATGGCATTTGTTTACATTTTGGATGTGTTTGTGTGTAACAAAACTCTGACTTATAAGAAATAGGAAGAGGGATTAATGGTAGTGTTGTCCCGATACCAATATTTTGGTATTGGTACCAAAATTATTTTGTTACTTTTCGGTTCTTTTCTAAATAAAGGGGAACACAAAAAATGCCAATATTGGCTTTATTTGAACAAAAAAATTTTTAGGGTACATGAAACATATGTTTATTATTGTAATTTAGTCCTTAAATAAAATAGTGAACATACTAGACAACTTGTCTTTTAGTAGTAAGTAAACAAACAAAGACTCCTAATTAGTCTGCTGACATATGCAGTAACATATTGTGTTATTTATACACCTATTATTTTGTACACATTATTAAGGACAAGTGCTAGAAAATTAATTATTAATCTACTTGTTCATTTACTGTTAATATCTGCTTATTTTCTCTTTTAACATGTTCTATCTACACTTCTGTAAAAATGTAATAATCACTTATTCTTCTCTTCTTTGATACTTTACATTAGTTTTGGATGATACCACACATTTAGGTATCAATCCGATACCAAGTAGTTACAGGATCATACATTGGTCATATTCAAAGTCCTCATGTGTCCAGGGACGTATTTACTGACTTTGTAAACATAATATGATTTTTTTAAAAAGGAAAGAAGATGTTGTGATGCCAAAAAATATCGATGTAATCATAGTAGTATCGACGAGATACGCTATTGTACTTGGTATCATTACAGTTGATGTCAGGTGTAGATCCACCCATGGTGTTTGTTTACATTGTGACGCCGGTGAGCTATTGTATCCTCCTACGGTGTGTAGTGAAGCATGTTTAGCTATTCCTCGTCCTCCAGTGATAATGTTACTTGTAAGAAGCTTACTTTATTTGTCGCCATGGAGGCCAGGATTAGTGATTTAGAAGTAGCTAAAACACTGCAGACGGCGGATGGATATTAGCTGCTAGCTAGCTAGCCATGTCTTAAATATTTCAGTACTATTGAAGATCTTTGCTCCTTCTCAACTCTGTGGTAATATTCTTTTCACAAAATACAAGCAATAGTACGTTAATGTTAAATCTTACTTGTGAAAAGTAATCCCCCCGATTCCCATTTTCAACAGTCCGCTCATTTGAGCAGGAAAACGCTGAAAACCATCTTTGTTTTCTACCTGTCAACTGTCAGTTTAGGCTGCTCACCACCACTTCAAGATGGCGGCCCAATTTCTCGCATCACAGCAGCCAATGCTGTGTCTTCTTATAAGACGTCTATGGCAGGGTTTCCCACACATTCATTTATTTGTGGCGGCCCGCCACGAAAGAATTACGTCCGCCACAAAAAAATAAAAATAAAAAAATAAAATAAAAATAAAAATATATATATATTTTTTTTTTTGTCCTCTCCAGCTTCTCAGGCAAATCATATAGTTGATGTAGATGCCCATATTGGCTGTTCAGATTTACTTTACAAAAGAGAAGTGTAGGATACTTCTCTTGTTGCCTTATTTGTATTTGACTTTATTACATGTATTTATATTAGAAACACAACATGTGTATATAACAAAGGGTGCAAAGTCTGCAGGCAGTAGGAAACACATGGTTAAGTGTAGGGAGTAAAACTGATGGCAGTCTAAAGTTCAAGATTTTTGGAGCTCTTTGTTCAGTGGATCAGATGTTTGATGAAGCTCTGTGTCTATCTACCACCACTACTGTTTTCTGTTGATTTGTTACTGACTGTGGCAGGACACCTCTGCCTCTGTTTCACTTTATGTTGCTGGTAAATAATATGGTTGTAGTAGTAGGCTAAAGTTAAATTATTTAGTATGCACTAATTAAAGGGGCAGAGCTTTAAGAGACATTTTAGCTTTTATATTTTTATAAGATATATTTTTTGTAAGAACCACAATTAATAAATATATTTCAGTGAATAACTTATTGTTCAAATCTGGATATAAATATGTACATAAAGTGTTGTAATTATATTGTAAAATGGATGGATGGATGGATGGATGGATGGATGGACGTTTAAAACAAAACTGTTATTATTAGTTAGTAAGTATACATTTTTTGAGCCTTTTTAGAGAAAATCAAATCATTGCAGTAATTTATGCAAATTACTGGATGATGTCATGGTGACCACGCCCACAGCCACGCCCCCACCGCCACAGGTATCTTGGCAGTTTATGGGAAACACTGTATGGTCAACAACCTATGCGTGTGCACCTGCAGCTCTTGTGCGCCATTTCATGCACTTCCAGAGAGGAGGAGACTGGGAGGGACTATCAGCCGGGTGCACAGCATGGGGGGCGGGATGTACAGGTTAAATCCTGCCTGGTGACACAAGATTCACGTACTCCAGCTTTAATACGTCATTAAGATTCATGCAATATTAAACAAGAAGTTACGCAATTGTGGAAAACTATCACCCTCGATGAAAGTAAACAAAATAAATAGAAACTATCTCTTCAGATGAGACCAAAAAGGATGTGTGGATAGGCTAATGAAGGGCTACATTACTTATTAGCTTAGCCTCGTGCGATTGTGAGCCAAAAGTAGAGGAGCTTTACATAAATCACAACAGCTGGACAACTCCCAGCAAAGCCAGCTGGCTTCAGTTGGCCTGCGGCTGTGTGTGCAGGACCGGACCTGGCAGTGCAGGTACAGAGCGTAAATCCTCACACACAATAAACACAACACACATGTGTGAATGTAATAGACACTAGACATATATACAAGTATCTGGCCATAAACAGACAGCGCGCATGAAAACGCTGACACCGAGCTTCTCGTTTAAGTCCAAACTGATTCTGTAAGGGGCAAGACTAAGCAGAAGTTGGACTATAAACAAAACCAGTTGTTTTGGGGAGGCGGTTTTGAATGGAGTTTCATCAATCTTTGAAGGATTATGAAGCCTTGTAAACGTCAGCTTGCACTGACCCCTCTACTCAAAATGGGGTTGACTACAAGGATAAGAATAGCTACAGACTTTGTTCACAACCACATCTGATTGAGAACTAGCATTGGATGACTGAACTGGGCATTATCCACAAATCCACGCTTTCCCCCCCAGAGTCAACAATTATAATGGGAAGAGAACGTCATTATTCAGTTCTTACTTGTGAAAACTAAATATTATACAGTACACAACCATGTCATTATTTAAAACGAAAGCATTATCTTAATGAAGAAAACAAATCTACTCAATTTAGATGACTGTAGATTGAAACTAAAGCAAACTGAACAGATTGCTTACTCTAGAGCAGAGTTTTCCAACATATTTTATGCTATGGTGCCACCTTCTGGACGAGTGAACGCCTACAGTGTTTCCTTCCGTTTAGTGCAGGGGTCGGCAACCCGCGGCTCCGGAGCCGCATGCGGCTCTTTGACCACTCTGATGCGGCTCAGCTACATACTTGCCGACCCCCCCGATTTTCCCAGGAGACTTATGGATCTCAGTGTCTCTCATAGATAACTCCCAGGGAAAATATAATCCTATTTACACTCTAATTACTGAATAAAGGGAGTGCCCTAATTGCACTGCAGTAATTGTCCTCTATAGCATTTACAAACAGCGTGCCAGCCCGGCCACATGTTGTATGTTGCTTTTACTTGCACACATAGGAGACAGCAAAGCATACTTACTCATCAGCCACACAGCTTACACTGACGGTAGCCGTATCAAACAACTTTAACATTGTTACGTTACAAATATGCGCCACACTGTGAACCCACACCAAAAAAGAATGAAAAACACATTTCTGGAGAACATCCCACCGTAACACAACATAAACACAACACAACCAATACCCAGAATCCCATGCAGCCCTAACTCTTCCGGTCTACATTATACACCCCCGCTACCACCAAATCCCCCCACACATCAACCCCCCCCCCCCCCCCCCTCTCCGTGCGTTGGTTGAGCGGAGAAGAGTTAGGGCTGCATGGGATTCTGGGTATTGGTACCGTCAGTGTAAGATGTGTGGCTGCTGAGGTAGTACGCCTTGCTGTCACTTATGTGAGCAAGCTGAAACTGCAATCTACATGTGGTCGAGCAGGTATACTGTTTGGGCAGGCTGTAGAGGGCGCTAAAAGCAGTGCCATCACACCCTGGTACTAGGTAGTCTCCTGGAAACAATGAGAGTGTTGGCAGGTATGACGCTATCAAGCGCCAATCATTCAAAACTCGCGGGCCGCACTAACATCAAATTTCCATATTAAGGTGTGTGCCGGTGCGTGTGTCGGAGACCCCTGGTTAACATAGCACAAAGCAATTTAAGCTTTGTATGCGGTGTTTTTCATTTTAAATTTAAAAATTTTTTTTGTGGCTCCCATAATTTTCTTTAATTTGTGAAACTTGCCAAAATGGCTCTTTGAGTGGTAAAGGTTGCCGACCCCTGGTTTAGTGCTTTGAACTTGGAAGTGCAAGTGTCGTTCCGTCTTCCAGTAGTCCATAGCGTTTCTACTCGTATGGATTCTTCATTTATCACACCAGGCAACGTTTGTAACTTTTACAATATAACAAAAACTGTTTATACTTACTAAACCGTTCCATGTGTGATGTCTGTCGGAGTGTTTTCAAACATATTTGTTATGTGCAATCATACTGTAATCAAGCGTGCGTCGTTAGCAATAAATAATATGCTAACATGTTAACGAGGGTATGTTAGCATTATTAACATACAATGGCATTCTTTTTGTATTGTTTTAGTTTCACAAATGTCTCAGTAAATTCACCAAACCGTCACCGTGGATTTATTGAGTCTTCTGTAGCTAGTGTGTCCATGAGGATGACTTCTGTTTTGTTTGATCATCCATTTTACTGCTGTGTTACAGACACCGTTTGGAAACAATTAAGGTATGTAAAAAAACATTTACAAAATCTGTCTGTGTAAAAAAACTCATTTCCCAACGTATATACAGTATCTGCAGTTTATAGTCCAAAAACATTTTTTTTCTTCTAAAATTTAGTGGGTGCGACTATATGCTCTATATTATATTATATTATATGTATGTATTTTTGTGTGTGAATGTGAGTGTGAATGTTGTCTGTCTATCTGTGTTGGCCCTGCGATGAGGTGGCCACTTGTCCAGGGTGTACCCCGCCTTCCGCCCGAATGCAGCTGAGATAGGCTCCAGCACCCCCCGCGACCCCAAAAGGGACAAGCGGTAGAAAATGGATGTGAACTCTGATTGCAAACATATATGCCACAGCACACGTATCAATGTTTTAGAGATAGTGATTTTATTTTCTCAAGTCCAGAGTGAATAAAGCAAAACACTTATAGGTTGCACAATTCTTTTTAAAATTGAAATTAGCAGGTAAAAACTCAATGGTTTCGCAAATATTTGGAGAACTGCCATGGCGCTAGATCTCAGCATAGATGATCGGTGAGTACTGAAGGAGTCACTTTTTAGTAGGGCTGCGATTTTTTGGCTTCGTAATCACATTATTTTACTCCAAATTTTTGTTACTTTGCGGCGTTTCTTACTTGCGAGTTGCGGCTGTTGATACGTGCTTCCTATTTATGCAGTCTCTCGCTGAGTTGCTCTCTGCCCACCAAAACAAAAAATGTGAATGACAGAAAAGAGGGCTCACTGCGTTCAGTTAATTCTACTGATAAAATAAACAAGCTCATGTGCTGAGAGCGATGCTCAGAATGACATGTCTTTCTACCTGTTTGAAGCAACAGATGAAGGAACGCAAAGCTCAACAATTCTGATTGGCGAACATGTCTGTCACTCATATGTCATATAATATATACGTTTGTATATATATATGTATATATATATATGTATATATATATATATACATATATATATATATATATATGTGTGTGTGTGTATATATATATATCTATATATAGATATATATATATACACACACATATATATATATATATGTGTGTATACCGTATTTCCTAGAATAGCCGCAGGGGCGCTAATTAATTTAAAACCTCCGGTAACTCCTGCGTTTACCGGAAACCGGCGGAATGGCCGTGCATGCGGTAATTATTTTAAAACCTCTTCTCACTCCGGCGTTTACCAAAAGGAATCCGGTAAATTTATGCGTGCGCTTTGAGTGTGATGTAAGCATACCATCATGAAAAGCACATTTAATAAAAAAAACGTTATAATGGTCTTACCTGTACTTATAAATGGAGTCCATTTGCAGCTCCTTCTGACCAAAAGCATCGATAACTTGTTTATAGAAGTCTTCCTTATTTTCTTTCTTCCGTTTTAAAAGTCTCTCTGTCTCGATGGAGATATTCCTTTAATTATTACCTCCTGCTTCGATTGAAAGTCCAGTTTAGAAAACTGTTTTATTTTAGATACTGGTATGTAATCCTCAGTTAAAAGTTCAGGCGAGAGGGGAACAAAACAAAACGATCTATTGCTGCGTGGTCACTTCTTCTGCAGTACCGGAAGTCGCAAGAAGGATCACTAGCGCGGCAGCGCCCTCTACCACCAGGAGGCGGGAGTCATTTAATGAGTCGTAATAAAACATACGGTAGCAGCTTACTGTTCTTTTTAGCATACCGTACCGGTATTCAATAGATTGGACCTTAAATCCTACTGAATAGCTCTTTATTTTCTTCCCTTTATGCGATTTTAAATTACGGTATTGAAATGACCGCTTTGTGATTTTATTTCAAGGCGTGACAATGCCTTGAAAGGTGAAGTGTCACTAATGACGTGACGAGTTTGACCCAGTGGTGAAACGAGGCATACCGTTTCTTCAAAATAAAGCGCTTTGAAAGACGCAACTCCAACAACAAAAAGTCAGTTCTCCACCACTACAAACTAACACAATATTAATAAGAATTGCAATTACCGGTATATAACAACACAATATTGATATTGTTTATTTAAAGCGTACCGTATTTTACAATTTTTTTTCATAAATTAAGCATTTCAAGCATGTAAATAACAATACTACTGTAGTATTGGCCACGAGATGAGACAGACAAATGTGTTTGGAAGGTAAACTGTTTTTAATGATTAATGATTCAGACATTTATAACTGTCTGAAAGAAGTTAACAGGGATTACTGTCATAGTAAGCGTGTAGCACACTCACTAAAGGCAATTATAATGTGACACTCTTTATTTTTACAAGTTGTCATTCAACAATTACATACATTTTCTGTATGTAAAAACACATGAAAACAAATTGAATATAAAACATGTACCGGTAATTCTTAACTACAATTGTAACAAACATTATCAGTGTAAACAACATACGGTACGGGCCAGAGAGAAAATATACT